>NW_006400131.1:347879-362164 GCF_000299155.1 Elephantulus edwardii
TATGAGATGGATTGATTCAGTGACTGGGGTACTCGGGATGGGTGTGTTGGGGGCAATGAGTTTGGCACAGGATAGAGCACGGTTTAGGGCTGTTGCACGTAGGGTCGCTATGAGTCGCAAGCGACTCAATGGCACATAGAAACAACAACATTTCCAATGTCAAATTTACAGACATAATAATAATAAAGCCCAGTTCAGTTTACCATAAAGTCCATTCTAATACTTAACCAACTCTATATACTTCGATGTATGCTAGAATCTCTTTATGACCTTTTGGAAGTAGACCTCTGGCCATTTCACAGAACTTCTGGAAGGATTCAAATACCCACTCCTTTAGCAGCTAAATGCTTAACCACTTGGGTCACCCAGGGATTCCTTACTTAGTGATAACAGAGGTTAAAGTTTAACACATTTGTGGGGAGAGGCAACTCAACCCACAACATTTTAGACCAGAGATTTCTGTGTTGTGAGGATCTGTAATACATTGTGGGATGTGCAGCAGCATCCCTAACTTTCACCAGATGTCAGTAGTACCTTCTGCTCCCCTTCAAGGTTATGACAAACAAAACAAGTCTGAGAAAAAGAAATAAAACTCAGTGCTGTAGAGCTGGTTCTGATTCATTGGCCACCTGGTGTTTGAGATTGTAAATATTAACAGGAGGAGAATGCTTGTCTGTGTTTCCACTGTGGCCACTGGTGAATTAAAATTGCTGAGGCCTGACGCCTTTTGATTAGCTGTGAAACACGCTGTAGACTTCACCACAAGAGCTTCTAAAGCTTCCCTGGATGTTGCCAAATATCTACTGGGAGGCAAAATTGAGAACCACTGCTCCAGAAAATATTTCACTACCACATCCAACCACAGCCTTCCAGAGATATTTTATTCATGTGATGTCAGTAAAGTTGATCACCTTTCTAATCTCTCACTCTCATTGAAATGCAACCTTTTAAGACATCTATCATAATACAGACTTTTCCCTTGGGTATTTTCTGCCCATTTCTTACGTTTATGCTCTTGAATACTGTCCCTTTACTCAGCATGGTGAGTGTTGAAGTGAATTAATTTCCTCTATGAGAGAGTTTTTATTGCAGCTTTCTGTTGTGACAAATTTATATTTATAATCTTAGCATTGTGCAGTAAGTCTGGCTTGAAGGAAGGACTCTATAAGAGACTCATGAATGAGTTTGATGGTCATTTGCTAGTAAGGTTGTAACAGAGGTGATCTGATTACATTAATTCTACCTTATCTCCAGGAAAAATAATTAACTACGTTGACCTAGTTGAAAGAAGCTGAACTGCAAACCAGTGGCAGGTAGTCCAATGCCACCAGCTGCTCCACAAGAGAAGGGTGGGCTATCTCATCGCAGTTTTGGGTTGGTTCTGACTCTATGGTAATCAACAACAACAGCAACAAGGCCCTCAGAACACATTTGGACAAAGAGGGTGACATGGAAGTGAGAAGTTCCTCAGACAGCAAAGCAGGTATGGTAGAGTGTGATGGAGTCCTGAGATGGAAAGGACTGGGTATAAACTGTGTTGCTGCTGGTAGATGCCACTGAGTGGACCACAACTCATAACAACCCTGTGAACAGGCTGGAAACTCACCCGGCTCTATGCCATCTCCATGATCTCAGCCGGGCTCAAATCTATTATTGTTGTCATGGTGCCAAGCCACCTCAAGTGCAGGCTATGAATATTGACATAATCAAATTAGAATGTGTCTTGCTAGGAGAGTTCAAGACTATGGGATTTGGTATTAAGTTTTCAAAAGTTGTATAAGTAACCAAATAATTCCCTATATCAATCAGGATTCTTATAAGAAAAAGAAAACTCAATGGCTTAAGCCATTCTGGAGTAATTTTTTTTGTGTAGTTGTATAGTCAAGGGGTGGGCTGGGCTGAGCTGGGTTGTTTCCAAGATTAAAGTTAGCATCAGGTCTGTGCTTGGTTTTTCTGAGACTCTCAGTTTTTCCCTTCTCACTTAGGCCAGCTGCAATATCTCTAGTAGAAGTGCCTGGTACCCTTTGTTCTCATTCCTCATCTGAAGCTTCCCATTGCCTCAAGTATAGAACCAAAGACCATTTAGAACCCATTAAGGACATACACCGGAGCTTTGAGAGAGTTACCATGAAGGTGATGCCACATTCTAACTGGCCCAGGGCTCACTCTTGAAGCAGTCACTGGGTAGAGGGTGATGCTGTGTCCTGACTTCCACACTCATCAGTAACCATTTCAGAGATGGACACATAATTAGTGCTTAGGCAGAACCAACCTGGTCCCAACCTTGGGGCTCCTTACTACCCTCCAGACAAAATGGCTTCTCCATAGAGGGTAGACTAAATGGATGGAAGTGAACTATGATTCTACTACACCACAGATTCTTTGGAGTTGAAGGAATAGTAGTAATGCATGGAGGTCAAATGCTTAATGTTGGCTAAAGCAGTGAGTACATTGGGAGGCAAAATCTTCTACAAATGTTTGTGCTTTTAGGAAAGGGCTGGTAGTTGCAATGGTTGAAGCAACCTAGACTCATTAGGCTGATTAAACCCTCTGCTCACCCTAGAGCTTCTGGTCACTACTCCCTCCCCTCATCCTCCTTCTCTGTTCTATGTCAAGAATGGGCAAATACTATGTTTCTAGACTTTGGAGGCAGTTGGTTTGAAACTCGATTTGGCTAAAGATAGGAAGGGGGTAAGGAAGGTAGAGGCCAGGTTATATACCCTCCTCCCCTCAGACCTCATCTCCAGCAGTGACACCACCACTGACTTTGCGTCTCCAAATCCCACAGGACAGATCAGTGCAATCTCAATATCCTTCCGGTAACATTGTCCCTGAGGATGCCTTCTTCCCATTGTCACTTCAGGCAAGATTTGGTAGTAACTTTCTGCTTGTTGTCAATCTTTGTGTTTGTTATGGATTGAATTGTGTCCTTATAAAATATGTATTGGAATCCTGACTCCTATATCTATTGCTACAGGTAGAATTATGTCCCAAATTCTAACTATCTGACCGCAGCTTTGAGGGAGAAAGATTGGCCAGTTAACTTCCATTTGATTTATGGCCTCAGGAAACCACTGGAAAGTGAGCTATGAGTCAACTGTAGCTGGACAGTTGTTACTAAGGACATAATGTGGAAGCTTAAGTAATGACTCTCATGATCCAATACACTAAATAGTTACAAGAAAATTATGGGTGGAATGCAACACAGACTTGATAAAATGCAAGAACTTAATGTGTAAGTCTTGAAATTGGACTTCTTGCCTCCTAAACCATAAAAGTTCTGGTGGATTAGTGGCAATGTGTTGATCTACCAACTCATAGGCAAAGATGGACAATCTTCTCTAGTAAAATTTACAACCTCTGAAAGTCAGTTCTGAATCAGTTCCATATAAACAGTACCCAAAAACAAACTGTAAGATAATAAGTTTATGTTTGTTAAAGCCTTCTACTTGTGGCATCTCTGTTACAGCAGCATAGATAACTAAGACACTTATGGATGTGGTCCTGTTTGAAAACAAAGTTTTCTTTGTTACACTTGTTAGCTCATATCTGAATATGGTGATTCTAAATATAATCAATATGAAAGAGTGGATTAGACACAGAGGTAGGCACATACTAAGGAGGAAGGGTACCACTGAGAACTACAGAATGCCATGGACGCGAGAAGGAATCAGCAGGGCAGAAACTGATTACAACTTTCAGCCTCCAAAATCATAAGAAAATATTTTTTTTAAATAAGAAAATAAACCAAAAAACCCTAAACATCTGTCTCTTGTTGTAGTTGTGTTACAGAAGTACTAGGAAACAGGTTATTCTATTCTCTCTTATCTGATCTGATTTTCCACTCATTTATATTGTCTATGTAACCATTCTCAGCACTTAGTCCCCTTTGGTTTAAATACTTGGGAATATTTTTACTTTACTTGGTTGATCCTAACACAAACCTTGAATTGTTCCTAAGCCAAGTGTGGCCTGGAGAAGGAAGAGTTACATATGCTGAACAAAATTAAACCAAGACCCCTTGGGTCTTGACCCACCACACTGTCCAAAACGAAAATCCATCTCTTTTGCTCCACCTTCCCAGTATCTCTGGAGTCAGGGAAGGAGGGAAGGTGTCCTTGGGGAAGAAGTATTGTGACTGTCAATAGCAGTAATGACATCTGATGGAGCGTTTAGCCCTGCCTGATTTACAAGTACTACTGGGTTTGCATTAGTGTGCTAGGTTTAAAATAACATCCATGCATTAGATGATATTCAGATTTAGTGGAAAAATAATGACTGTATTAAATCAGGTTTTATTGTTATGGAGGGTTTTAATTTGACAGGATCACTTTCCTTTTATATTTAGAAAAGGCTTGGTGGAGGAAGGTGGGGCCTGCCTAATTCTTGACCCACATCCATTCCACACCACCCAGAAGTGATTGTGCCTTTTAAACAGGTTAACCTTGCTCTTTCCCCCTTTTTTTCCATTGGAGATAGTTTCCACTTTTAAAACCTTTCAGATTAATTTAAAAGTAATAAAAATTAAACAGAAACCATTGTTCTTCCCTGCTTTATGAAACTCCATTGTGGATTTTTTTAAAAGAGGAAATGCATCATTAAAGTCATTGCATTATTTATCAGAGAAGCTAATGAAATCATAACTACAGTCACTGAATCTGAACAGCACATTGCCAGTTTGAAACACTGCCTATGAAACCTCAGTTAATCATCATGGGCTCAGTGCTCTTTATACCTCAGCCTGTGTAGCCAAGATTGTGTTGGTGTCTGTGTAAAGGTCTCAGAGGCTTATTGTTGCTATTAGATGTCATCGAATTGACTCATGATTATATGAACAATACCCTTTCCTGTGCCTTCCTCACAGTTTCCACCATGCAGAAGCCCATTGTTGTAGACCCTGTGTTAGTCCATCTCATTGAAGATTGTCCTCTCTTTTACTCACCTTTCTCAGCATGATGTCTTTTTGGAAGGAACTGGCCCTTTCTGACCACATGTCAAAAGTATGGAAAATGAAGTTTCACCATCCTTCTCTGTAAGGGGAACTTTTTCCAAGACAGCTTTGTTTGTTCTTTTGGAAGTCCAAAGGATATTTAATACTCTTTGCCAAGAACCATAATACAAAAGGTACTAATTTTACTATAGTATCTTATTAATTGTCCAATTTCACCATTGCTTGGATCTAGTGCACCTGGGCCTTTAAAATGATATCCTTGCTCTTTAAAGAGGTCCTTCAGAGCAAATTTTCCAAACACAACATGATTGTATTTGGTTTCTTGACTGCTACTTCCATGGGCATTGACTGTAGAGTCAAGTAAAATAGAATCGTTGACGGCTTCAATCTTTTCTCCATCTGTCATGATATTGCTTACTGCTCTGGTATTGGACTGAAATCAGCTGAGGTGAGCAAGCAGCAGGTAGGACGCTGATGTGAAGCTGGGCCTTTTCACTGGGGATACACCACCAGAGTCCGTAGAAGCAGAGCTGGGCTGGGACTCCACACTGTATGGGTGGGCAGAGCAGGAGGCTGAGAAAGACTCCTGTTCTAAGGAGCTAATGATGAAGAAAAAGCATTTCAGGACACCTCTGTCCCCATCAACACCTGCCCAGACATGCATGCACCTCTGACCCTCTGGCAAGGCCTGGGTGCTGTGGTCACAGAACAGGGGGACAGTAAAGAGCCCGGAGCCTCCGCACCTCTGACACTGGACACTCAGCCACTCTAGCCCAAGAGCTAAGATACCAATCACAAGCCTGCGTCACAGACACTGCTAAGGTGTGTCAGAATGTCTCAGTCAATTTTTTTTTCTCACTGACACAGCTAATTGGTATTAGACATTGAAACAAAACCAATACAGACTTATAACTCAAACACCATCAGAATCCAGAATCTCGGGTTAGCAAAGATGAGAGAGATGGAGGGAGGACAGATGATTTTGGATTTTTCTTGCTCCCAAAACTGCAACTGGCTGTGGAGCTGTTAAGGAAGGCTCGTCAGAGAAGCCTACATTTTCAATAAACAAAAATGCCATCAGGGTGACCCCAGCCATGGCTCAGCCCCTAAGGCACACATCCTGGGCATCACTCTTAATCTGAAACACTGAGAAGATTACTTGGGGTGTAAAGCAATCATGGGGTATGCTTTTTCCTGTGTGACCAGAATTTGGAGAAATTGGTTCATACCTGGGGTATTTCAGTTATCTATAGATCAAACGACACCTTCAATGCTATAGAGAGGGGTCCCAAGGAAGCCTCAGGCCCTCTGGCCTTATGATCCTCAGGAGAGAAGTAGCAATACTGCAAAATGGGAGCCAGTAGAAGAACTAAATTCTAAAGCAATGAGTTGAAAATAAATCAGTGGAAAGATATTCCATTGATTGTATTTAATAACAATATTACTTAAGAACTCAATTTGTCTACGTCTTTATAATTTCCAATTATATCTTTAAGAAAAATAGGAATATTTCATTGAGCAGAAAAGGAACAATGAACTAGATGGGCAGGAAGGAACTCCCTTCACATTGTGGAAGGCCAGATGCCTGTCTTCCTTCCACTCCAGAAAGGATTTTGACTAGGTGTAGGGCTAGTGGTCATTGTCTGGCTTGAAGCATAGCTGCCCAGAGAGAAGCACCTCAAATCAGGTCAACCATCAATCTGCTGCATGTAGGTATATTGCCTCTCATTAGGAACATGATTGCACTTGAACTGCAGCTGATGATCTTTGACTCAGGAGACCTGGACCCATGTAGGGCTTTTCCCTTAGGGTCCCACTTGTCCTTCTGGAAAAAGAACTCCTTCCAGGGCAACTCCCGATGGCGTCTCCACTGAGAAGACGTACCCCTCAGAGGTGAACTCCTACCTTGGTCCCTGACTTGTGTACAGTATTCTTATTGAAGAGCAAGTGCAGGTCTCGTTGAAGGAGATCATTCTGTGGAAGTGTCAATGACCCGGTGCAGTGTGCCTTTCCAGACTCTGTAGAATGTCCATGGCCATGTAGAGGGAGAAGGGGCTCATGGTGGCCTGATAGGGCAGATGTGCAGACTCCACGAGGGTGGAAGTGAACATCGGGGGCCTGGACCTGCCAGGTGTACCGCTTGAGAAGGGCTCTGGATCACTGCCATATGGTGAAGTAGCAGTAGGCAGCTTGTGCCCTCCCTATCCCCTGCAGGCCATAGAGGAAGGCTGCAGAGAGTCAATCCAGGTGTTGGTGAGATGCCTGCTAAACAGGTTCACATTGACATGGAATGAGGGGTCTCCATTCCTTCCTTACAGGCCTCCTGACCTCTTCTTAAGTGGTTTTGAATGTTGTAGTTTACAGCTTTAAACATTTGTAGGTCTATTTTATTTCTAAAGAGAATGCAAGGTTTCAAGAGGTATTCCTAGAGGCAGTCCAGGATGGCCCTCAAGCCACTTTGTATACCAGCCCAGTGGCCTGTCTGTTGACAACATTGCCTCACAGTCCCATGTCATTTATTCTCTGTGGGCTCCACTAGGCCTTGATGGGGTGCCTGGTCACAAACTCGAATGTGGAGCCTCAGAAGCTGGTTTCACCAGCAGCGAGCCTATGCCCCTGGGCACGACTCCTTACTGCTGTTGGGAGGGTATGCCAGGCCTCAGGTTCACCTGTGGCTGGGAGATTGGTATCTTCAAAGGCTGGGAGGTGGCACAAAGGCCAGGTTGTAGTCCTCGATAGTCATGTCCTCAAAGGCTGCCTGGAGAAAATTATGATACCATGGGAAGAAAGGAGGCTTCCCAGGATGCTCATCATGGTCTCAAAGACTTGGACATTGGGAGCTTTGTCACATGGAACCCTATAGATCACTTGAAAGCCTTTGGGGAGTGAGGAGGAATGTCCCAGACTGCAAGTGTGTATATAAAGCATCAACAAGAGTCAGTGACTATTTTGCCAGCATATCACTCACATTCAGATTTTAAGTTCTCGCACCTCCGTAACCAATAACTTGTTTGAAACTGCCTCAGACAATTGTTTTTGGACTACAGCAAGTGTAAACTATAGATCACTGACATTTTCTTCGTAGCTCAGGAACTGGTCCATTGTTCCTCACCCTGGGCCTCAGCCAGCTAACCAGGACCCCGCATTTACCTGCACAGGATTGGTATGGCCCAAGATAGGCCTTGTGGGGTGTATCTGGGGATTCCATCCCATGCCATAGGCTGCCAGCACACACACCATCTTTCTTGGAGAAGCTTGGCAAATATTGGGGAAGAGGCTGGAGTCGTTACAAAGGCTTAAAAGCCTAGGACTTGGAGAAAACTGAAGAGGTGATCTCTTCAGGATCCTCAACTGCTGTTAGACCAGTGGAAAAGCAGTTATGTCTGTTTTCCATCCCAACACCCTCCCTCACCCTTTATTCATCTTATGTATGCACCCATGTAACTATGTGAGTGCTGTACCTCAGCCATGGATCCTGTCTCTGAACCTATAATTTCCTCTTTCACTTCACTCATTCTGTCCTTTCCCTGATGACCTTGCAGGTGGATTTGTGGCTGTGAGCACAAACATCCGCTTACCAATCACCTGCACAAGTCCCTTAAGGTAAGCCTTAGAGGACTCCAGAGCCTCTGCAGAGGTTCTCCGTTGTCCATGGCTCTTTAAGGGGCTGAGGTCTGGGTGGGTATTCCTATCTCACATTAGCTGTGTCTTTACTGAGATGATTAAGAAAAATTCAAGCTGTTGAAATTTCTTTATTCCATCTAACATAAGAGAAATGTTAGATTAAAACTGCCAAGTCCTGTGTAGGCCCATAGCTAGACATCTAGACATCCTTATGTCTGTGATCAGTCCTCTAGATAGTCCTTGGCTTTGGGAATTGTACCCACAACCATTATTCTATTTCCTTCCTCCACACTCTCCTGATACCTACCACTTTATAAGGTAATTGAATAAATTACTTTCACTTTAGAGAGCACTGGAGGCCTAGGGGTAAGAACCCAAGGGGAAAGTGGTTTGAACCTACTAGCTGCTCCAAGGAAGAAAATTGGGCAGTCTCCTCCCATATGATTAACTGCTTTTGAAAGCTTACTGGAAAGTCTGCTATAGGTTGGTTCTGACTGGACAATATTCACCAACAATAACAACTTACACATTAGGGAGCTTTGGTAGCCTAGATGTAAGAAGCTGTGCTAAAATCCCAAAGGCACAGTTCAAATCCACCAGTTCCTCCAAGGAATAGATAAGTCATCACTGTCTATGTGATTTACAGCCTATGAAAAATCTGCTGAATGATCAGCTATAGGTCAGTTCCAACTCAAGGGCACATAACAACAACTTTCACTTTACATTACTGCATGGCCATATTTGACCATTTGAGGATGGACACTAGACCAAGCTGACCAAAGAGGACCTTTTGAAGTCATTTGGACTGAGGCTTATTTTCAGATCACTCTTACTCCAGATCTTGAATGAATAGGCAGCTGTGAAGATTGATGAATATGCTATTGTAGAGCATGTCTAGAATTAACAAAGGGGGAAAAAATCACGTTATAATTAGTATGCTTGATACTCTTTGCTTCTAAAACTCAGCTATATACACCTTACCCGTTATTATGCCACACAAGAAAACAAAGATTCTCACCACTGAGCAGACTGGCAGCATCATGATAGACAGTGAAGAAATTGAGATTGTTAACAGCTTTGGCATCATTGGCTCCACCATCAACACTCTTAGTAACAGCAACCAGGAAATTAAAAGTCAAATTGCGCTGGGAAAGTCTGCTATCAGGGACCTCTCCAGAGTATTGAAGAATAATGTCAGTTTAGAGACTAAAGTGTGCCTGATCCAGGCCATTGTCTTGTCAATTACTTGCTATGCATCAGAAAGCTGGACAAAATTAAGGATGATGGAAGAAGAATTGATGTCTTTGAGTTGTGGTGCTGAAGAAGATAGGAGAACAAACAGGTACATCCTGGAGAGGGTGAAGCCAGGCTGCTCCTCAGATGCAAGGATTTTGAAGCTCCCTCTGACTTTGGTCACATTGAAAGAAGGGATGAGTCCTTGGAGGGGAGCATTGTGCTTGGAAAGGGGGAGGGACAGTGCAAGAGAAGAAGACCCTGAGTGAGATCGATTGAATCAGTGACTGGCGTGATGGAGGTACATGTGCCAGAGACAATAAGGTTGGCTCAATATTGATCAGGGTTCAGAGCTGTTGTACATAGAGTCACTATGAGTTGCAAGCAACTCAATGGCACATAACAACAATATATATGAACATGAATATATCATTAAATATTTATATCTGTCTCCATGCCTATTCAAACTGTATGCTGGTCAAATTATATAAGAAGATGGACTCTATGAATAAAAATGTGGCATCAAGATCAGAGGAAAATTCATCAATAAACTGTGTTATGCAGATGACATAAGCATGCTTGCTGAAAGTGAGGACTTGAAAGACTTGCTATAGAAGACCAAAGAATACAGCCTTCAAAATGGATTGCATCTCAAAGTCAAGAAAACAGACATTTCTACCACTAGACCTAGAGGCAACATCATGACAGATGGAGAAATTATTGAAACTGTCAAAAATTTCATCTTATTTTAATCCTCAATTAACAACCTTGGTACCAGCAGTCAGGAGATTTATTACACTGGGAAAGACGACAACCTCTTATACCACAAATTACTGAGAGTTAATAATGCCAGTTTGAAGACTAAGATGTGCCTAATTTAGTGCATGGTCCTTTTATCACTTCCTAAGCATCTGAAGCAAAACAATGAAGAAGAATGACAAATAAAGAATTGATGCCTTTGAGCTGTGGTGTTGGAGTGCTGAATATCCCATGGACTGCCAAAAGAACAAACAAAATAAATCTTGGAGAAATTGCAACCAGAGTGATCCTGCAAGGCAAAGATGTTAAAGATTTGTCTCACATACTTTGGACATGTTGTTAGGATAGGCTGTTCCTTGGAGAGGGACATCATACTTTAAAAAGTGGAAGGTCAACAAAAGAGAGGACCCTCAACCAGATGGATTGATATAATGACTGTTGCAATGGACTTGAGTGTGTCAGAAAGTATAAGGATAGGGTAGAGTGCAGATCTATAATTTATAGAGTTGCTATGAGTCATACTCAACTCGATGACACTTAATAACAACAATATATGTAATTACTTACATATCACATCATATATACTTTTACATATTATAATACTTTGGGATCATACAGCTAAACTTTGGGATCGTACGGCTTTCCCTGAATTTTATGGACTAGTATATTGTCTCTTCTGGAAGCAGGAGCGGCATCCATTTCTGAAATGGCTTGCCTCCAGAAATTCTATGTACGAACAGTGCTCAGGCCATTCATTCATAGGGTCGCTATGAGTCGTCTACGACTCGACGACATCAAACAACAACAACAACATATTGTCTCTTATGTTCTAGACTTAATTGAATAATTATCATTTCAACCACAAAAAGCCCCAACCTTACACAGCTCCATAAGTTGGTTGATTTCTTCATTCATTCATGGGTACATGTTTACGTTAAAAATGTCTTTATTGCATACTTGCTGTTTTCTTTTAGGGGGAGGGAGACTTCTTCTTCTCTCTTTGTAAATGTTATTTGCCCATTCTTTTATATTCTTCCTTATTGCATCCACATCAGAAAATAGGAAGAAAAGTCAAACTTACAAGAATTCCTCTTATTTAGATATATTGGAAAGAAAAATATGTGAGGAAAGGCTTAGGGATGTTTACTATGCGCCTTAGAAGGTCCTATGAAAACCTGCCGTGGATCTGCAAAGATGTGATTAAATAATTTTTACCCAAGCTTCAGAGAAAATTTATTGTATGCCGAAAGCTACCACAGAAAGAGAAGATATACTCCTTGTTCTTGAGATGTTTAGGAAGAAAGAACGAAGATTAATTTGAAGTACTTGTAAATAAGAGAGAAGTTACATGTAAGAGAAAGGCTTGGGTCTGCCTAACTCCTAAGAAACCATGGCTTGCTCTTTCTAAAAAGAACATTTTGCACTTTTTATCATTTCTTGTTCATGGATATCAAGGTGTATTATGAATACTAACTCTTCTTCTTCTTGGGTATAAGAGATTCAGAAAAGGGAGTACCTATGGGTGAAATGAATGGAATACAAATTTATGAAGGTTTCAGGAAGAATTTATGTGAAACCTATACACAGACCAGGAAACAGTCCTTGGAATAGAGCAAGAAGAGATTGCATATTTCAAATTCAGGAAAGGAGTATATCACAGATGCTTCCTGTATTCATACCTATTCAATCTATATTTAGAACAGATCATCTGAGAGGCTGACCTTTATGAGGAGGAATGTGGCATCAGGATTGGCGGAAGACTCATCAACAAACACTGTTATGCAGATGACATAACCTTAGTTACTGAAACTGAGGAGGACCTGAAGCACTTGCTGTAGGAGGCCAAGGACTATAGTCTTCAATATAGATTGAAGCTTAACATCAAAAAAACAAAGATTCTCACTACCGGGCCAATTGACATCACCATGATAGATGGAGAAAAGATTCAGATTGTCAACAGCTTCAGTTTGTTCAACTTCACAATCAACACCCTTGGCACTACCAGTCAGGAAATCAAAAGATGAATTGCACTGGAAAAATCTGTGGCCCAGACTTTTCAAAGTACTAAAAAGCAAGGATGTCAATCTAGAGACTAAGGTAAGCCTAATCCAGGCCATGGTCTTTGTAATTATTTGCTAAACATCAGAGAGCTGGACAGTGATTAAGGATGACAGAAAAAGAATCAGTGCCTTCAGGTTGTAGTGCTGGAGAAGAGTCTTGAACATACTGTGGACGACCAAGAAAACAAATAGATCTGTCTTGGCAAGTAGGAAATCAAGTTTCTCTTTGGAGGCTAGGATTTTGAAGCTCTGTCTCACATACTTTGTGGCCAGGAGGGACCAGTCCTTGGAGAAGGACATCATGTTTATAAAGGTAGAGGGACAGCACAGGAGAGGAAGACCCAGGGAGAGATGGATTAATACAGTAACTGGGGCAATGGGGGTCGGTATGCCAGAGTCAGTGAAACTGGCACAATTCACAGCTATTGTACGTAATGATGGTTGGCCATTATGAGTTGCAGGCATATAACGAGAGTAAGAATGCAATTACCTCTACTGAAAGAGTCAGAACACAAGTAATGAATGAACTATTACTGAATTTTTGGTCCAAGATGATAATACTACTCTGTCACCTCAAATGGAGAACTGTATTTTTTAAAATTTTCTACCAGTCTTTTACAAATTCAAATACATTGTTTTCAAGAGCAAATTCTTTCATTTCCCTCATACCCCCACTCAACAAATTGTACAACCCAATGATTAATCCCTCCTTACCCCTGGACATTCTCATCTTCCACCCTTCTTGGATCCTTATTCTCATTCTACAATAATGGCTTTATACAGTATTAATCCTTGTGGGACTGAGTTAGTTCACTCAGCATAATGCTCTCCAGTCCCTCCCAAGTTAGGTAATAATTTACAAAATCATTGCTCCTGTGTGATACATAGTATTCCATTGTGTGACTGTACCATAATTTCTTTTTTTTTAATTTACTGATTGATTTATTGAATCAAAACGTAGGACTATAGTCTTAGCAGATAACTTAGCTGATCAGTGTAAATCAGTGTATAAAAATAATGGTCACCATTCTATTTTGTTGAATTGGGACTAGTGTCTTAAAGACTGCCTAGAAATCACTGAAGATACAATATTATATGACATGATACAAGAGAAAACTCAGCATAGGATTGGAGAAAAATGTAGAACAAATTTAAAATCCCTAAAAGAGGTCAACTCTTGTGGCCTAGTGGTAACATGTTGTACTGTCAACCCTAAAGCAAGTGACTTAAATCCTCTAGCTGCTCTGTGGTCAATCTCCCCATGTGCAATTGAAAGCTTTGGAAAACCAACTTGTAGGGTCAGTTATTTCCATCAGTTGGTTCCAACTTGATGGCATACAACAACAAACAACAGCAACGATAGCTCAGACCTTCTGGTACAATTGGAACTGAATGAATTCCTGTGTCTATTGCTCTAAAACAGCCTTTGAATTTGGAACTGAAGCTGTATCTTGTAGCTGTTGAATGCTGTTGAGTTGAGCACAACCCATAGCGACCCTATGAACAAAAGACCTGAAGCCTTTCTGTAACTGTTATAGTTTCTCAAAGTTCCTAGAATTTCCAGAGGCACCTTGTTTAGGAAGTGGATGCCACTCCTTGCTTATGTTTTTGTTTTTTTTTTAAATTATTATTAAATTTTATTAGTTTTAATGAACATT
>NW_006400131.1:363091-392725 GCF_000299155.1 Elephantulus edwardii
GAGGACCTGATGTGGGCCACCTTGGCCAAGGGAGTAGCAAGGAAGCTCCTTGCTTATGTTTTAGCCAACTATTCTTTGACATGTGGAAAATATGTTTAACATATGGATGGCATGGGAAGACTCCTTTGTTTTTGTATATAGAATAAACAATATTACCAGTAAATGCTGTGTATCATAATTTCTTAATCCATTTGTTTGTGGTTGGACATTTGGGTTCCATGTTCTTGCAATGGTGAATAAGGCTGCTATGAACATTGGTGTACAAATCTCCATTTGTGCCTCAGTTCTCATTTTCTCAAGATATACTTTAAGTAGTAGAATAGCTGGGTCATAAGGAATTTCTATGTCCAACTTTTTGAGGATAAGCCAAACTGCCTTCCAGATGGTTGTACCATTTTACAATCCCGTCAACAATGTATAAAAGTTTCTTTCTCACCAAATCCTCCACAAAATTTATCACTTGCTGCCCTGTTAAACTTTGTCACTGTTACTGGAGTGAGATGATACCTCTGGTTTTGATTTGCATCTATCTTATTGCCACTAATTTTGAGCATTTCTTCATGTGTCTGTTTGCCATTCGAATATCTTCCTCTGTGAAAATTCTTTTCATGTCTTCTGCCCATTTTATAATTGAATCATCCTTTTTTCTTGTGGAGGCCCAGAAATATTCTGTAAATTTTGTTATAAAATTCTTTTCTGAGATGGTAATACCAAATATTTGTTCCCAGTCTGTAGGTTTTCTTTTCACCCAGTTGGAAAAAGTTTTTGTTGCACACCTAGATTTAATCTTTAGAAGGTCACAGTCATCGAGTCATTCTCTTCAAATTGTGCATTTCTGGTTGTAGTTTGTCCCTTACAAACATTATGGTTTGGGGCTTTATTCCCAGGTCTCTGATCCACCTTGAGTTGATTTTTGTGCAAGGTATGAGATGTAGATCCTGTTTCTGCTTTCTGCAGGTGGAAGTCTAGTTTGCCAGCACCACTTGCTGAAGAGATTATCATTTCCTCATTTGATAGTTTTGATTTCTTTATTGAATCATGTTGACCATAGATAGCTGGGTCTATTTCCGGATTCTCAGTTCCATTCCATTGGTCTATGTGCCTGTCATTGCACCAGTACCATGTTGTTTTGATTACTACTGCTGTGTAGTAGGTTTTGAGGTCAGGGAGTGCTATGCCTCCAACCTAATTTTGTATGTCAGAAGTGTTTTGCTTATTCAGGGTCTCTAGGCTTTCCAAATAAATTTGATAATTTCCCTTTCAATCTCCTTGAAAAAGGAATTTGGTATCTGGATTAGGATTGCATTAAACATATAGATTGCTTTTGGTAGGATTGCCTTTTTCACAATATTGGGTCTTCCCATTCCATTTCTTTAGGCGATTTATTGTGTCTTGCAGAAATGCTCTATAGTTTTCTTTGTGCAGGTCTTTTGTATCTCTAGTTACGTTCACTCCCAAGTATCTCAATTTGTGGTTGGCTATTGTAAATGATACTGCTTTCTTGATTTCTTTTTCTGAGTTCTTTTTGTTACTGTAGAAGAATCCTATTGATTTTTGGATATTGATCTTATATTGTGCCACTCTACTAAATTGGCCTATTAACACTACCAATTTTTTTTGTTTGGTCATTTTCTGTGTACATTATCTTACCATCTTCATATGTTGTTGTTGTTATGTGTCGTTGAGTCACTTACGACTCATAGCCACAAACAGCCCTAAACCCTGTTCTGTCCTGTGCCAATCTCACTGTCTCCAATACACCCATCCCGATTACCCCAGTCACTGAATCAATCCACCTCAGAGGGGGTCTTCAGCTCCTGTGCTATCCTTCCACCGTCCCAAGCATGTCCCTCTCCAAGGACCAGTCCCTCCTTATAACATGTCCAAAGTATGTCAGACGAAGCCTCAGAATCCTTGTCTCCAAGGAGCAGCCTAGTTTAACCCTCTCCAGGATAAATCTGTTTGTTCTCTTAGCAGTCCATGGTACT
This sequence comes from Elephantulus edwardii, assembly GCF_000299155.1. Classification (NCBI taxonomy): domain Eukaryota; kingdom Metazoa; phylum Chordata; class Mammalia; order Macroscelidea; family Macroscelididae; genus Elephantulus; species Elephantulus edwardii. Next base: position 365,080 of record NW_006400131.1, read on the forward strand.
CTCAATACTCTTCTCCAGCAGCACAGTTCAAAGGCTTCAATTCTCCTTCTAACCTCCTTAGTCATTGTCCAACTCTCTAACTATTCACAACTGATTGCAAAGATCCTGGCCTGTATCAGACGCACTTTAGTCTCCTGAGAGATATATAGTGACAGTTTAACCATCTCTCTGCTGATCTGGATGCCTTTTATTTCTTTCTCTTGTAGCATTGCCCTAGTAAACACTTCCAAAACAATATTGAAAAGAAGTGGTGACAGTGGGCATCCTTGTCTGGTCTTTCTCCATTGAGAATGATGTTAACTTTTGGTTTTGCATATATACTTTTCACTATGTTGAAGAAATTCCCTTCTATTCCAATTTTGCTGGGTGTCTTTATTAAGGAAGGGGTGTTAGATTTTGTCAAATGCCTTCTCTACATCAATTGCTAAGATCATATGGTTCTTGTTGCTATTTTTTTTTTTTTTTTGCTAATGTGGTGAATTACGTTGATTGTTTTTCTTATGTTGAACCATCCTTGCATACCTGTTATGAATCCCACTTGGTCATGGTGAATTCTTTTTTTTTAATGTGCTTTTGGATTCTATGGGCTAGGATTTTGTTAAGGATTTTTGCATCTATATTCATGTGAGGTATTGGTCTGTAGTTTTCTTTCTTGGTAATATCTTTGCCTGGTTTTGGTATTAGGGTTATGTTTGCTTCATAGAATGACTCTGGGAGTGAGTGTTCCTTTTTTTGCCATTTTTTGAAATAATTTAAGTAGAATTGGTGATACAGCCTCTATGAAAATTTGGTAGAATTCGGCTGTGAAGTCGTCTGGTCCAGGATTTTCTTATGGGGAGGTTTTTTTATGACCTTTGCAATTTCTTATCTTTTGATGGGTCCGTTCAAGTGTTCTGTATCTGCCCTTGTAAATGTGGGCAGAGGACGTTTTTCAAAGAATTTGTCCATTTCCTCTAGGTTTTTGCAGTATTCTGATATTATCAATTTAATTTCCTCTGGTTCTGTTGTGATGTCACCTCTGTCATTTTTTAATAGATTTATCTGTGACTTTAATTTTTTTTTCCTTTAGGTAAATTTGCCAGTGGTCTCTCAATTTTATCAACCCTTTCAAAAAACTATGTGCTAATTTTATTGATGGTTTCAACTGTTTTTCTGTCTTCTATCTCATTGATTTCAACTCTTGTCCTTATAATTTCTTTTCTTCTACAAGCTGTGGATCCTTTTTTGTATTTGCTGAAGGTGTTGAGTTAGATCATTGGTTCTTCTACTTTCTTCCTTTGTATGTGTGTGCCTATTGCTATGAACTTCCCCCTGAGGACTGCCTTAGCTGTCTCCCAGAAGTTTTGGTAAGTTGTATTTTCATTTTCATTTGTTTCAAGGAACTTTTTATTTCATTCTTTATTTCTTTAATAACCTGATCATGTTCTAGAGAGTTATTTAGTTTCCACATGGGTGGTTTTGTAAGCTTTACTCTTCTGTGATTGGTTTCTAGTTTTATGGCATTGTGGTCTGAGAAAATACTTTGTATTATTTCAATGGTTTTGAATTTGTTGAGGCTTGCTTTGTGTTCTAATATATGATCAATTCTGGAGAATGTACATTGTGCACTTGAGAAGAAATTGAGTTTTAGTTGGGTGTAGTGCTCTGAATGCATACACAAATTTGAGTTGGCTGATTGTATAGTTTAGATCTTCTGCCTATTTGTTGAATTTCTTTTGAATTGACCTATCCTTTGGTGATAATGGTGTGTTGAAATCTCCTACCATTATTGTGGTGCTGTCTATTTCTCTCTTCAATTCGGTTAACTGTGTTTATGTATTTTGCAGGTCTATCATTTAGTGCATAAATGTTGACCAAGGTTATGTCTTCTTGATCTATTGTTCCTTAATCAGTATATAATGCCCTTCCTTATCTTCTATGGTGGTTTTCATTTTGAAATCTTTTTTATCAGAGATTAGTATTGCCACTCCTGCTTTTTTGAGATTGCTATTTGCTTGATATATTTTTTCCAGCCTTTGATTTTTAGGCTGTCTTCCTCCTCCATTTTTAGATGTGTCTCTTGTAGGCAACATATTGATGAGCTTTGTTTTTTTTATCCATTCTGCTACTCTTTTTCTCTTAATGATACATTTAGTCCATCTATTTTAAGTGTTATTATTGACAGGCCTGGTTTTATTTTTGTCATTTTGCTGTGTTTATTTCTCTGTGGTTTCTGGTTGCTATGGTCCATTTACTTTCCTTTGGATTCTCTCTGTGTAGGACTTAAAATTTCTTGTAGTTTTAGTCTTGTTTCACAAATTTCTTAAGGTCCTTTTTTTCCTGCAAAGAATGTAATTTCTCCTTCAAATTTGATAGAGAAGTTTGCTGTATGTAGAATCCTTGGCTGGAAATTGTTATCTTTCGACTTTCTGTATATAGCATCCTTTGCCTTCTAGCTCGCATGGTTTCTGCTGAGAAATCAGAACTTAATCTACTTGTTTCCCCTTTGTCAGTAACTGTTTTTCTCAGCATATTTTAGAATTCTATCCTCATCTTTTAATTTGGAGAATTTGACTATGATATGTCTTGGTGTTTTTCTTTTGGGGTCTAGTCTATTTAAGTTCTCTGTGCTTTTTGAGGAGAGGCAAGTATGGAATGCTTGGGGTGTGTGCTTTTTGAATATGGATTTCCTAATTCTTCAAAACACCTGGTAAGTTTTCTTCTAGTACTTCCTCCTCAATCTTTTCCTGTCACTCCCATGGTCTGAAATTCCAATCATATGTATATTATTCCATTTGTTGTCATCTCACATAATTCTAATGTTTTCTTTATTTTTTTTGTCTCATCTCTGATTTTTCTTCAAGTATGTTTCTAGTGAGGCCCTTGTCTTCCAGCTCACTGACTTTCTGTTCCATCTCTTCAGTTCTACCTTTTTTTTTGTCCTAACAGAGTGTTGGACACTTTTGGCATTTTTATCTTAATATTCTGGATTGCATTTTAATGCTCTTCTGTTATTTTCAGTACTGTGTTGTCTGTACTCTTTCTGTCTTGTGATGATTTTTTTTTAATTTCTTCTACCTCTTTGTATATTCTATCATTTTTTTCTTCCTTTTTTATTTTCATCCATATATTTAAAAATTTTTTTTAAATTTTTATTTTATTATTTTGTGTGTGTGTACCATCAAATCAGATCTGACTGGTACAGGAGGAGATTGCCCCTCCTTCCTTGGCAGAGCATCTGGTGGATTCAAACAGTGAGCCTCTGGGATTGCAGTGCAGCTTCTTGCTACTAGGCCACCAGAGCTCCCCATATTTTCATCCGTATATTTCTTATGGATTGTTGTCTTTGAAGTATTTGCTCTCTTATTGACTTCCATTATTTTTCCCCACATTTACATCTTTTTCTGTAGCTGATCAAATAACTTTACATCAACAAATTTCTTCTGGTACTCTCTATCCAGGGTACTAATTGGATCTGCTTTCTTAGGGAAAGGGTTATTTTGTTTTATCATAATGGCTGGTGTGGATTGCTGCTTCTTGACATTATGGGAGCCTTTTCTTAGTAGATATTAGGCTGTTATTAACCATAAAATTACCCAGGGTACAACAATGTTTTGTGAAGCACCTATATATTTGTGCTCCCTTCCTGACTGACAAAGGAGGAAGCCTGTTGTTCCATTCTGGATGTGGCTTCTCACCTCCATCGAGGTGCCCAGGACCTCCTTGCTGCTTGAGTTTAGGGGTCCCGCATGGTCAAGCTAGACAGCAGTTCCTTCCCACCAAATACCTGAATTAAAAAGGAGGAAGCCTGTTGTTCCCTTCAGAAAGTGGCCTCTTGCCTCCTTCTAGGTGCCCAGGACCTCTCTGTTGCTGAGTTAAGGGGTCCTGTGTGGTCAAACTAGACAGCAGTTCCCCACCATCCTCCACTCCCTCAACTAATTATGGGAGCAGTGCTGGCAGCACAGAGCTGTATTAAGATCACTTTCGTGACCCAATTTCACTGCCTGTATTTCTTATTAATGTTATTCATTAACATGTTTTATTTTTTACTTTCTTCAAGCTAGATTTTTCCTGCAAAGCCTGCATCTAATTTGTCTATACCACATCACTTTCCTCTTCTTTCTGCTAACCTCTGTCTCTCTTGTCTTGCCCTTGCTCCTGCACACATGATGCATCTGCCCCCTCTGGGACTTCAGAAAAGACACATCATGATGATAGACTCTTCTTAGTTCTTCCTATTTCCCTCCTTTCCTCCTTTCCAAGTTGGACTTCTTAAAACCTTTGCATCTGTGTCATTCCATAATATCCTTTCCCATTTTTCTTCTTTCAAGAATCTCTGAAGACTTGATCTGACAGGCCAGTTCTAACTGATTTGCACTCAGTTCTGAGTACAGTAAGTGAACTAAGTAAAATGACAAAAGATAATGGCAAATTTTGATCAGTTGTCCATAACATCACGATAAGTTGTAGCTGACTTGATGGTATCTAACAGCAAAAAAAAAGTGTATACATTTCCTTACTATAAAGTTCAGATACGTAGGTGGTGAAGAAATACCAGTTTGATATAGTATCATTTAAATATCCAATTTGTGGTTGTGATTGTTACTTGCCATTGAGTTGGTTCCAAGTCATAGAGTCACGTAAAACTAAAGAGTATGTTCCCTGGTCCTGCCTCATCTTCATGATAGTTGGTTACTATTGTGTAGTGCCCTCATTTTATCATTTTCTAGCTCTATGTGTTAAACAATTTTTGTAATCCATATGAATTCTATTATATCATTTTTGGAAGTAGACAATCAGGTATTTTTTTTTTCTAGTTTAGTATAGTCCAGAAACTCTACTAGAATCTGTCCATCTCTGGTGACCTTGATGGTATTTGAAAAATCGTTCCATCATCATGGCAACATGTGAGTCACCTTAGTAGGACAAACTGACAGTTGGTCATATTGTTGTCATTGTTGTTGTTATGTGCCCTCAAGTTGACTGCTACTCATAGTGACTCTCTGCACAGAAGCACTGAAGTGTGCCCTATCCTGAGTCAGTCTCACTGATTCCAATACACCTACCCCATTGCCCCAGCTACTGTATCAATCCATCTCATCTGAGATTTTCCTCTCCTCCACTGTCTCTTCATCCTTCTAAGCACGATGTCCTTCTCTAAAAAGTGGTCCCTCTTGACCATATGTCCAAAAATACGTGAGATGGAGCTTCTAAATCCTAGCTTCCAAAGAGAAATTTGGTTTCATTCTCTACAAAACAGACTTTTTTGTTTCTTGGTGGTCCATGGTATGTTCAAGACTCTTCTCTAGCACTACAACTCAAAGGCATCAATTCTTCTTCTGTCATCCTTAGTTACTGTCCAGCTTTCTGATGCTAGCAAGTAATTTCAAAGACTATTGTCCGGATCAGGTGCATCCTAGTGCACTTACACCATTGCTTTTTAGTACTTTGGAGAGGCCCCTTAGCATCAGCTTCGCCCAGTGCAATTTATCTCTTGTTTTCCTGACTGCTGGTACCAAGCGTGTTGATTCTCCATCTATCATAGTGTTGTCAATTGTCTCAGTGGTGAGAATATTTGTCTTCTTGCTGTTGAGCTTCAAACCATATTGAAGACTCCAGTCCTTGACCATATTACATTAGACAATAGTATGTTCTAAAATTGTCCCATTAAATGCCAGTTCTGTCAGATGCCGAAGGACAAATTGATAACAATGTTCTCATTTGCAAACAATATAAATTGATAGTGGTTGATCCAAAGAAGACAATAACATAGAGTTTTGCTGAGAAATCTGGAGAACATGTTGAAGAAGTAGACAGGAAATAACAAAAAGGTAGAGGACCAGCATCACACCTAATGTCATTCATAGAGATACCTGGATTGGCACAACATTGCGACTACCTACAGACAATCCTCACCTTCTTTGCCCTACTAGTAGCTCTGAACTCTGCACTCTATGTCTTTATCAGAATCACTGAGATGAACCTGTACAGCCACTACTTCTCTGCTGTATACTCCACAAACCCTGTCTATGTGAGGGAGCACTGGTGGCACAATGATTAAGGGTTTGGCAGTTTGAGTCCAACAGCAGCTCAGCTTCTGCAAAACTTACAATTTTGCAAACCTTTGGGGGTCATTTTAATCTGTCATATGAGTGAATATAAGATAAAAATGTATGGTCACTATGAGTTGGGAACAGCTACATGGCATACAACAACAGGATTGTTGGTACTATAGTTCTCAGGCTTTTATTAGCTTCTTAAGCAAAAGACTAAGTGGTGCAAAAGTCTGGAGGTCCAAGCCCATGCAGAAGTTTCTTCGTAGAAAGCATGATGGTTACTTGCCGATTCAGCACATCAGCACACCTGAAGTTTCCATGAGTCAGATTACTGATTGCTGATGGTGGAAAGTAGGTCTTTCCTCCTGTAAAATTAATGCAATTGGGAATTTTGCAAACATAAGAAGGGGCCTCAGGTGCCTCAGAGCCAAAAAATTATGAATGACAATAGGATACTACATCAGAAAAAGGTGCCATGGTCAATTATTGGAGGAAATGCCACATTTAACAATTTACTCTGGAGCTTTTAATATGATTATGTGCCCTTCTTGAATGATTTCCCTGGTGTTATGTAGAATACATGTCAGACCTTGTCATTTCAAAGCAGCAAGATACACTTAACCTCAGTAAACCAGTCTTTTTACAGACAAAATGTTATATTTTTAGACATGCAGACTAAACTTAGAGATTTAAAATTTTTATGACCTCATGGTTAGTTGATTTTTTCACATCTAGCATAAGCTCACTCTTTGATGGTAGCAGCACCCACCCAGGGTTTTCCGTGCATGAGTGTGCATGCTTTGGTTTGGTCTCCCAGATGTGTCACCACTGTTCACTTTTCCTTATTGAAGTTACATCATTCAACCTGCCTGAAGGGGTTAACGTAGCTTTGAAAATGACCTAGGAGAATAGCTTATATCTGAAGACCTTGGCTCTACATATAGCAGAGGTGAAACAGCCAAATTTAAATTCTCTGACAATTCAAAACCAATGTCCTGCTTATGTAATAGTGCAACAATGTAAGAACACATAATTAAACAAACAATGAATGACCTTTAAGGCACAATTCACATAGTAAATTGCAACTATCTGTTTTCATAGAGAATATCTAAACTTAGTCAGAGTTGTATTTTATTTGAGATGTGGAATTGGAAGATTATGTTTTCACAGGAACATCCAAAGACTAGTTCTCTAGGTAGTGGAGATAAGCACAAGTTGTGTACTTGATCTAAATTGGTCCTGAAAGTTGAATTTTAAAAAATCCACCATTTCACTTTTATTTTTCTAATCTTCCCTAAGTTACTACTTAATTATCCTTAAGCCTATATGAAAAATAGAGCAAACATTAGTATATGCTGTTTTTAAGTTTGTTAGTTGGTTCCAATGCATAGCAGCCCTTTGTACAAACAGAAGGGAACATGTGCACTGTGTTCTGAGAATGAAGAGGAATAAAGATGATGGATACATGGGTAGGTGGCTTCAGAGTAGGATTATGTTTTAGAACTCAACAAGAACAACTCAACTCATTGCCAGCTAGTTAGAATCAACTCATAGCTGACCCTCCAGTGGGTTTTCTGAGGTTATAAATCACACAGGAAAAGATTCCTACTTTTTTTCTCTAGGAGTAGCTGGTAGATTTGAACCACTAACTTTGAGTTGTCAGCATGACTTCTTACCTTTCCTGATACTCAGAAGAGTGTTCCTCAAATGGTTGGCTAATGCACTCTCATTTTCATTTCATTTTTCTATTTACACCAAACAACAAACTTCCCCTTGAAGGCAATGCCTTCATCTGTCATTCAACTTTTTTTTTAACTAAGAATTCCATGTTTATTCTCATTTACTCCCCCAAAAGGTGATCCAATAGAAAGTGAGAATTACTGAACAATACCATTAGTAGCACATCCAAATGAAAGCTGGTTGAAAATTAATAAAAAAGGGCTAGAACAGTACATCAACAGGGAACTTCCTGAAATTCAAGATGGATTCAAAAGAGAAAGTTATTATTGTTTAGCTCTCAGATGCACTGAAGTGATCAGAAAGACCATAGCCCGAATTAGACACACCTTAGTTCTTAAACTGACATGATTACTGCCCAATAATTTGAAGATGACACTTTCTGCAGACTTTCCCAGTGCAATATATCATCTAATTTCATGACTGCTGGTACTAAGAGTATTGATTATGGACAAGTAAGATAATGTTGTTGAAATTTTCACTTTTTTTTCTCCATCCATCATGATTTTGCCTATCTGTCCAGTAAGAATTTTTGTTTTCTTGACGTTGAGATGCAATTCATATTGAAGACTGTATTCTTTGATCTTCTGCAACAAGTACTTCAAGTCCTCCTCACTTTCAGCAAGCAAGATTGTGTTATCCACAGAAAGCAGGTTATTGATGAGTATTCTTCCATTTCCCCCCCCCTTTCTCTCTATTGGTTTGATTACAAAGTTTGTATACAGGTATTTCACACTCTTCTTCATTCAAGTTGTGTTTCATACAATAATTTTAATGCATTATGTTTTATAAAATAATTTCTCATTTCTTCGTTCTGAGCAATGTGAATTCTTCCTCATTCTCCCTTCAAAAAAACAGCTTTTGCCAACGGTCCTCAAATCTTCTATATCACTAGATTAAACAGACACTTCATTTCAACCTTTCAACAGATTTTGACAGGGTCAACTTCTCATTGTTCCTTTTCTTGGATTCTAGTATACTTTATTCCTCTTAATTTCTCCTTTTTATAAAAAAAAGTTATCTCTCTTGTCTTGACCCATGTATCTGTTATGGATTACATTATGACTCTTCAAAAATACATCTTGATATCTTAACTTCTATATCTTTAAATATGACCCTATATAAATAATGGATGTGTGTGTGTGTGTGTGTGTGTGTGTGTGTGTGTAAGGGGAAGGAGACCAGTGTAGAATGAAACATAATTGTTATCACTTCTGGAATATAAAAAGTAAAATAGACACAGAGGAAGAGGATGGAGCCAGATGAATCTACAAGTCTAGGAATCTCAAGGATAGTTGACAACTACTAGAAGCTAAAATAGACACGAAAAGATCTCAAAGCTCTGTTCTTAATTTGACCTTATAGTCTCCTTGACTGTAAGGAAATCCCTGTTCTTAGTGTTAGAGCACCATCAAGTAGCGAAGATAATTGCTGAGTGTCTTGAGGCACTTCCTCAATCCAGTTCCTAATCCAGTCCTAGAGCTTCAGTTGACTTTTATCCCAGAACACTTGATTGTGTTTATGTGAAAACTGCTTGGATCAGGAAGGAGTCCTCAGAGCAGAGCAAGGAAACACTACGTGGTTCAGAATTAGTAAAGGAGTGCTTCAGGAATGCATCCTATCTCCATATCTTTTCTTTTTCTTCTTTTTTTTGTAATTTTTAAAAAATAATTTTAATGAACATTTACAGAGATTTTGGATTTCTATTCATTCATTGCTGCACTTCTCTCCCGCCCAGACCTCCCCCGCCCCTCCCCAGTTTGCTCCTCTCTTTGAAAAGTAAAAGAAAAACTCCCTCCCTAGTACACAATCCCCCACACCCCTTCCACCGCCCCAAGTACATTCCGCTATGCAACCTTAATTGTGGACTCTTGTGATAACCATAATACTCTATCATACATCACTTTTAAATTATTCTCTCCCTCATCTGTTTCAGTGCAGTATACACAATTTATCCAGTTTGTCTCAGTCTTCAATCTCTATGCAAAACAGATAATTCGAGAGGCTGAGCTTTATGAGAAGTAATTTGCTAGCAGGATTGGAGACTCATCAACAACATGAAGATGACATAATCTTGCTTGTTGAAATTAAGGAGGACTTGAAACACTTGCTGCAGAAGATCAGGGACTATAGCCGTCAATATGGAATGAAGCTCAACATCAATAAACAAAGATTCTCACAACTGGGACAATTGGCAACTTCATGATAGACAGTGAAGAGACTGAGATTGTTAACAGCTTCAGTTTGCTTGGCCCCACAATCAATACTCTTGGTATGGAAATCAAAAGATGAATTTTATTGGGAAAGTCTGCTGTCAGGGACCTCTCCAGAGAGTACTGAAGAGCAACAATGTTAGTCTGAAGACTAAAGTGTGCCTGATCCAGGCCATGATCTTCACAATTATGTGCTATGCATCAGAAAGCTGGACAATGTTTAGGGATGAAAGAAGGATACTTGATACCTTTGAGCTGTTGTGGTTCTGGAGAAGAGTATTGAACATATTCTGGACTACCAGGATAACAAACAGGTTTGACTTGGTAAGGGTGAAACCAGGGTGCTCCTTGGAGGCAAGGATTCTACAGCTCCATCTCTTGTACTTTGGGCATGTTGCAAGGAGGAAACAGTCCTTAGAGAAGGACATCATGCTTGGGAGGGTAGAGGGACAGCACAAGAGAGATAGATTGACTTAGTGAGTGGGGTAATGGGAGTAGGTGTGGCAGAGACAATAAGTTTGGCTCAGGATAGAGCAGGGTTCAGAACTGTGGTATACATAGGGTCACTTTGAGTTTCAGGTCACTTGACAACACATAACAACAACAATAGGAAACAGAGATTTTCTCCCAATCTCTAAAGTTTGAAATTGACCAAACATGCAATCAAGATTCATTAATATTAATTGATTACTGTAATGCAAGGCTGCGAACAAAGAAGTTGCACTGATAGTTGGAAATTATAGGCTTGGTGACAGAAATGAGGCTAGAGATGGAATTACTGCATTTAGTGCAGTCAATGACTTACTCTTTAGAAATATTTTTTAATTACCCCAAGCGATGAATTGAGACTCAGTATCAAGAAGACAAATATTCTCACTACTGGGCCAATTGGAAGCATCAGGATAGATGGTGAAGAGATTGAGATTGTTAACAACTTTAGTCTACTTGGCTCCACAGTTAACACTCTTGGCACCAGAAACCAGGAAATTACAGGACGTATTGTGATGGAAAAGTCTGCTGATAGGGGCTTCTTCAAAGTACTGAAGAGCAATGGAGCTCTCTGGAGACTAAAGTGAGCCTGATACAGGCCATGGTCTTTGCAATCACTTGCTATACAACAGAGAGCTGGACAATGGGGAGGATAGAAGGAGAATTGATGCCTTTGAAATATGGTGCTGGAGAAGAATCTTGAACATACCATGGGCTGACAAGAGAACAAACAAGTTTATCTTAGAGAGGGTGAAACCAAGTAGGAGGCAAGGATTTTGAAGCTCTGTATCACATACTTGTGGCTCTTGTCCAGGAAGGACCAGTCCTTAGAGAAGGACATCATGCTTGGAAAGATGGTGAGACAGTACAGGAAAGAAAGACCCTGGATGATATGAATTGACATGATGTAACTGTGGTGATGGGCATAGGTGTGTCAGAGTCAGCAAGACTGGCTCAGGACAGGGCAGGCTTCAGAGCTATTATAGGGTTGCTGAGTTGTAGGCTACTTGATGGCACATATAACAAGAACAAGACAAAGAACAACAACAACACTATTGAATGTCAAATAGTACAGCCACTATGGAAAGCAGCTTGGAATTTCCTTTAAAAACAGAAATTACCTTTTCCTCCTGAAGTTGCAGCCATTAAGGTTGAGTTGTGCAGGTACAATGGGTACAAGATCTACCCTGGACACAAGAGGTGCTATACCAGGACCAGCAGAAAGGTGTTCTGGTTTCTTAATACAAAATGCGAGCTGGCATTTCTTTATAAAAGGAACCCACAGTAGATAAATTGGTAGATAAACTGCGTAAATTTCACTTCCTAAATAACATGCCTCTGGAAACTCTATGAACTTTGATAAATGTTCATAGTGTAGAGGGACTTCAGGCCTTTTGTTTATAGGATCATGATGAGTCAAGCTCGACTCGAAGGCCATCAACAACAAGTACAGAAGAAAGCACCAAAAGGGCCAAATAGAAGAAATACAAAAGAAAAGAACCCTCTATGAAGTCAAATTCTAGACAGCCATCATCGGTGCATCTCTTGCTGCTATAATGGCCTGAAGTTAGAAAGACTCAATGAGAACAGGCTATCAGGGCTGACAAGGAAATACAAAAGCTAAACAAGCAACTGCAAAGACCGCAATGGCTGCTATCCAGGCTTCCACAAAAACAAAACAGTGCTGAAACAAAAAACTGCAAAGCCTGTGGAAGGGTCTGCTCCCTGAGGTGGTAGAAAATGCTAAATTGGTGGATGAGACTTAAACATTCAATTATAACTTAAAAAATTTTTTTAAAAAAAACTCCACAAAAAGAAAACCTGGAAATTAGAGGTGCCATTTTATCTAGTTATTCCACTACTAGGAGCATATACCCTGAAAAAATAAGAGCCAGGACACAAACATATGCCTACAAACTCATGCTGATTACAGCACTATTCACAATAGCAACGAAGCTACAACCCCAAATGACCATCAGCAAATGAAAGGATAGAGAAAGTATGGCACATTCACACAAAGGAGTGCTTACACAACACTGAAAAAAATTAGGAAGAGTTCATGAAACATAGAGAACATTATGCTGAGTGAAAAAAGTCTTTCAAAGCGACAAACACTGTATAAAATCACCATTATAAATAATAATCATATGATCTTGTCATGTTGTGAGAAGAGACCGGTCCTTGGAGAAGGACATCATGTTTGGGAGGGTGGAGGGACCACGCAGGAGGGGAAGGCCCTCTATGAGGTGGATTGATTCAGTGACTGGGGTAATCAGGATGGGAGTGTCAAGAGACAGCGCGATTGGCGCAGGACAGAGCAGAGTTTAGGGCTGTTGTACATAGGGTCTCTATGAGCCACAAGCGACTCGACAGCACATAACAACAACAACAACAACATATGATCTTAGCAATTGATCCAGTAAAGGCATTTGGCAAAATCCAACACCGCTTCTTGATAAAGAAACTCAGCAACATTAGAATAGAAGGGAAGTTCTTAACAACACAAGGGAATATTACACAGCATGTAGGAACAATAATTTTGTAAATTATCATCTAACTTAGGAGGGACTGAAGAACATTATGCTGAGTAAACTAACTCAGCCCCACAGGAACAAACATTATATCAAACCATTATTATAAAATGAGTATGAGAATCCAAGCAGGGGGTGGTGGAGAGTGGATGCAGAGGAATGAGGATGTGCAGGGGTGGGGGGTTAATCATGGAGTTCTATAATTTGATGGGTGGGGGAGTGAGGGAAATTGGAAGAATCTGTTCTCAAAATCAATATATTTTGTAAATAAACTAGAGGGGGTTTTTTTTGTTGTTTGTTTTTTTTTTTAAGGAGTACCATTATAAAACTAGAGAAAGGTTTCCATACAGAGAATTAATCTAGTATGGCTACTAAGGAGGGAAAGGGGAGAAGTAGAATATTAATCAATAGGCATTGAACACTTACTGGGATGGGTGAAGAGAAGGGCAATGTAGAATGAATGTACAATCAGACGTTGTTGAAGACTCTCAATAAGACAGATTGATACAGTGACTTTCACAATGGGATCAAGTCTGTCAGAGATCCGTTTTTCATGGAGACACTATGAGTTGCAATCAACCCAATGGCACATAATAAAAAAAATGACTTGTTGCCTAATTGTTTGGTCAAACACTAGCCTGGATGTTGCGAAGAGTTCTCGTAGATGTGATTAAGCTTTATGATAAGTTGATTTTAAGTGAAGTGCATCACCCTGTGTAATGTGATTTGGCCTCATGATATCAATTGAAGGTATCTTAAAGAAGGAATTCTGCTCCAAGGCTAAAAGGAATTCTGCCTGAATTTCTTGCCTTTCAGGTGGACCTACAAATTTCTAACTTGTCCATTCTGATAAATAAGTCATTTCATTAAAGTAAATCTAGCTGTCTGTCATCCCTGGATGGGGCAAACCATCAACATCTCTCAGTGGATCATCAAAATGTTTGAGGTTTGTTTCCACTCTGAGGCACTCTGAAAGAAAGATCTGATGATCTGCTTCAGAACTCAGCTAATGACAATCCTGTGGAGCATAATTCCACTCTGCCACGCAAGAGGTCACATGAATTGTGATTGACTTGATGGTGGTTATTTTGATGTTTGTTTTAATCTATCTATATATCTTCAGTCTGTCTATTGAACTTTTTCTCTGAATGATAGATACAGTTAGTAGTCCTGAAGGAGTAGACTTTTTCAGTTCTCTTTAGTACTGAGCTGAAATGAAATGATAATAGAAGCAACTGTTGGGTTAGAAAATGACCTGGCCTTATAAAGAACAGACAACTCACTGCCATTAGGCTGATTACACTCATAGAGATCCTCCATCAGGTTGCTGAGCCTCTAAATCCTGGAGTTGTTGTTAGGTGTTGTTAAGTTGACAATGAGTCATAGCAACCCCACAAACAAGCCTGTGCTTTGCCCTGCCCTGCACTATTGCCACACTCTCTGTGATGTTCAAGCCCATTGTTGTGCTCACTGTGTCAGTCCATCTAGTTAATGATCTTCCCCTCTTCCAGTGATCTACCTTCCACAGCATGCCTTTTTCTGGGAACTGACCCCTTTCCCAACATGCTCAATGTATGTGAGGTGAAGTTTTGCCATCCTGGCTCCTAAGGAGCATCCATGTTTCTTCCACAGACTCACAGCTGGATTTAAACCTCCAGGGACATGCAGTCTTTTGGTTAGCAGCACAGTACACTACAGATTATGCCCCTGGGGTTCATTTTTACAGAACAGAGGGCCTCTAACTACCTAGGGACTTTTCTGAAAGGGAAAAAAGCTAAACTTGTTTGTCACTAAAGCCCCTTTCAGTCTTGGCTTCCTTCTCTCTCCCTAAGACTCTCTCTACCACCCTGTTGAGTGTTTAAGTGGTGCTTGTGGGTAGTGCTGACCTGTTATATTCTTGTATATAATTAGAACCAGAAGCATGTGTGGATTCTTTATCCTCCTCTGCACACATAACAAAAATGACCCCATATTCACAGAGTGTTGTCATAATCCAGAAAACCATCAGGCATTTCCTGAAGAACTGGAGAATCACGTGTCTGATCTCCGAGGCAGCTGTCCATCCCCTTGCTGTTGAAACGTTCTTCACTGTTTTAAAATTATTTCCAAATACTTTCTGTCTTGTGTTTCAATTTAAAACTTCTTATTTTTTCCAGAAGAATAAACCTCAGGTGATTCTTTCTGTTATCAGTGATGAGGATGAAGCATTGCTGATGATAAAAGAATATAGCAGAAACTCCCAGAAATTCTTGTGGCATGAACTTTGTGTTCATATCAGCAGAACAAATATTGTTCTGCTGATCTTAAGTAAAGGTGATTGATTATATTTTCCCCTTATCACAAGTACTTTGACCTCATCATAAACGAAGAAGTGAGGAGACTTCTGGTTTTACTCAGAAACATATTCCTACATCCTTCTAAAATGTAGGAGTCTAAGGAAGACACTCTGCATCAAATCTGGACATTGCCACCGCATGTTCTGGTAATAAATGCCTGGTTCATTTTCACACCCCAATTCTGTTAAAAAAAAAAACAAAAACAACTTAGCTCTAATCTGCTACATTTCTTCCAGATCTTCTCTGGGTAGTTCTAGAAGCCAGGAAAAATTTACTTTCAAACAAATATTTAGAGTTTGTAGTGCTGAGTTCTTAATTTAATTTCAAGAACATGTTGTTGAAATTCTTTTGGGTGGAAAAAACTAAGAGTTTAAATGAAGAAAAAAGTATTATATCAATTCCTTCCTTCTGTCCCCTCACCCTTTTTTCTTGTCTCCCTTCTTCCTCCCTTCATCCTAATCATTTCTTTAGGAATAATCTCAGGATGGAAGAGATTGGTAGATGCCTTGAAAAATTTGGGGAGCTGCAGGCAACTCTCTATTTTATTTATGTAATAATATTATTTTGGGTTTTAAACATGTCTTTCTCTCTTTCTCTTTCTTTTGATTTTAACAAAAGTTGTAGTAAAGTTGAATTTTCATTCATTCATTGTTGCACATTTTCCTCTCTTCTCCTCCCTGCCTCTCTCCTATTTCACATTCTTTTTCTTTATAAATTCATTTGTTCTTGCACAGTTTCTTCCGTCCATCTTTCTTCCCCCTGACCCAGTCCACTATGCTATGTTGCTCTTATTCTGGACTGTTGTCATACATATAATACCTGATCATATATTCCCTTTAAATAGTTCTTTCCTTCATTTGTTTTAATGCAGTGTAGTGGAACTCTCTATTTTAACAGTTCTCTTGCCCACAAGTAAAACACACAGCAGGGAAGAAGTGTACTGGAGTAATTACTGAAGTTTTTAGGTTAATCTAAAGCCTGATATACTACATACTGCTGTGACCATTTGAGCTGATGGTGTGTGCTAGAATCAAGGTTCAGGGAGTTGGGTGAAACTTCCTGTTCAGATTCTCCTGAGGTCTTACTCCATGGCTCAGCCTTTAGTTCTTAGAAATGCTGTGTCAGCAGAATGGCTATGTGTTGACCCAGAATTCAACTTTATTGCTTTTTCTAGAATTTCTGCATGGTTAAGGTACTTTGCTGTGAAAAGTTGGAGGAGCAAAGTCAACCCACAGGCATCGTGGAAGAAAAGTACAGTAACTACTTCTGAAAAATCTGAAAACTCCATGGTATATGGTTGTCCTCTGACACACATGGCTTAGAGTCAACTCAATAACAACTGGTTAACCCTTTCATACCCCTGTCATGAAATATATGAATTTCCTGAATGAAATACCTAAGAATTTAGTCTATACATATATGTGTCAGCTTTTGTGGGTGATTTTTCTAGTCTAGAATAATTAATAATATTTTTATTAATTAGTAGTTTATAAATAATATTTTATATACTTGCTTACAAAGTTTGTATACATTGAGTTTCACATTATTCTTCATTCACATTGTGTTTCATACAATCATTCTCATGGATTATGTTTTAGAAAATTAATCAATCACCATTGGACCATTAACTACCATTACTCTGTTTTTTCACCTGGATCCTTTTAATTTCCTTCCCTTACTCCCTCCACTCACCAAACTGTGAAAACCACCCTCATGTCTCTCTCCATTGAGTTCTCATACATATTTTTCATTCAGTCATTCCTAGATATTTTGTTTTAAAGTCTTAATTACAATTGATTAATGATAGGGCAATGTTCAGAGCTATTGTTCTGTGAGTTGTCACTGTGAGTTGTAGTTGGCTCAACGACATATAACAACAGCAGCAATCAACCATAAAACATAGACAAGGAACTGTCAAAAGTTCAAACTAGATTTATAAAAGTCCATGAGGAATATCATCACTGATGTCAGATAGATCCTGCCTAAAAGCAAAAAAAATACCAGAAGAGTGTCTATTTGTGCTTTACTGACTGTGAATCATAACAAATTATGGTTAACAGTGAAAAGAATGGGAATCCTAGGACCCTTAATTTTGCCCATGCACCCCAAGCTCACCATGCCTAAAACAGCAGCCTCCATCATCCCCCATCATTCTTCTTGATGTTCCATCAATTCATTTATTCAACTAATGATGTGATGCCTAAGAGAGACTTGATGTATTTCCCATCTTGAGAGTGAGTAGGAAACTTCATTGAAGCGATTTTGTAATCTTTTACAAAACGAAAGTTCAAATATACTTTCTCTAAATGCAGTTATCACAGACCTGTGCTTAGAAGGAGGATAGGAAAGCTAGTCAAAGTTTTGTCTTTGCAAGAAACTGACAGAAACCTTATGAATTAATATTTGTGTTGCCTTGGAAGGAACTTTCCAACCCTGGTGCTGTAAAAAATTATTTCATTTCCTTTAGATCACTAATCTCCAAACCAGACCTTCTTTCAGCCCACAGAGACTCAGTTTTAGTATGACACAGTAAGAGTAGGAAGTATATAGAAGACATGGTGCACGCTTATGTGTGAACTCCAGGGCAGGTGTTTTGTTGCTCTTAAGTGAGCCTTGAATTGGGAGTTGGGGAGGCCATCAGTTTGAAAAATGGGATCTCTTTCTTTCTTAAAATTCCTCTCTGTGCTTCCTCCTTCCCCAGAGCCTGGCCTCTCCGGTTATCATCAAGGCTAAGAGTGTGTTACAGAACATTCTTCCTTTGCCCTTTCCCTTGCCTTCCATGACTTCCTTTGGGAGCCTCACAGCAACTTCCCATTGCAAAGGCTTGATAACGTGGAATCTGGACTGACTCAAACGTGAGAATTTCCTTTCTCAATGAAATCTTATGATGCCATGGGGTCGCTATAGCTGCTTTCATAAATATGGTTTCACGTTGTAAATCAAGCAGCTGTGGAGTGGCCAGAACATCTGCTTGGTTCTCTTTATACTAAATGGAAACTAACTCAAGAGCAGTCAGGCAAATATGCACATTGGCAATAAGAACCTGTATTATTCTCTCTCAGCCTGAACTAGAAATATCAGGACCTTTTTCTTCTAAATAATTTTTTTTATAAAAAAGATTACATATAGATATGCTTAACCGTAACTTCCTGGAACTGGGCCCAAAGGCTTTTGCTATAGTTAGGTGTCACTGAGTTGGCTCCAATACATGACGACCTTTGCACAGCAGAACAAAATCCTGCCCCGTTCTACGTCAGCCTCCTCATCTCCTCTATGCTTAAATCCGATGTTGAAGTCTGTGTCAGTAATAAATCTATCTTAAGGATCTTCCTCTCTTTTGCTCACCATCTACTTTTCCAAGCATAATGCCCTCTGGGGACTGGCTTCTCCTGATAACATGCCCAAAGTATGTGAGGTAAAGTCACACCAGCCTTGCTTCTAAGGAGCATTCTGGCTGAATTTCTTTCAAGACAGAATGTCATTGCTTCTTGGCACTCCTGAAAGGAGCATTGGTGGTGGCATAGTGTGTAACATGTCAGACTGCTAACCTAAATGTTGGTGGTTTAAGTTAACTAGCCCTTATAAGAATGAAAGATGGACAGTGTCCTCTCCTAAAGATGTATAGCCTCAGAAACCCAATAGAGGGTTGCTGTTAGTTAGAACTGAATGGAATCTACGGAAGCGGGTTGTTAGATTTTGGCAGTCCATAGTATTCTTTGACAACACTAAATTCAAAGGTATCAGTTATCCTGTGGTCTTTACTTGTTCACTGTCAAAGTTCACATGCATGGCTAAAGTTAGAAATAAAGTCAGATCCTTCTTCAGAGTGAAGTCCTTACTTTTTAGCACTTTGAAGAGGTTTGAAATGGCAGAATTTTCCAATGTAAAACATTGTTTGACTGCTACTTTCATGGACATTGATAAAGATGCAAGTAAAAGGAAATCCTTAACAACTTCAGTCTTTCCTCTATTTGTCATGATGTTGTCTATTGGTCTAATTATGAGGATGTTTGTTTTATTTATGTTTTAGGTGACATCCATACTGAAGGCTATCTATAGCTTTGAGATTCTTCAATAACTTATTTACGTTGTCTTTATTTTCTGCAAGCAAGGTTGTGCCACCTGCACATTGAAAATTGTTGGTAAAACTTCCTCCAATCCTAATGAAACATTCTTTCTCATCTACTCTAATTATTTGCTCAACATACTGATTCAATAGTTATGGAGAAAGGATACAATTCTTTCCTGATTTAAACAAAGTAGTATTCCTTTGAATCAGACGATTCTGTGATTTACTAAGCCGGGGATGAAAAGGTGAGGAAAAAATGGGGTTGGTTTCATAATTAAAAAAGTCATTTCTAGATCCATCCTGAAATACAATGTGGTGAGCGATAGGATAATATCCATATGCATACAAAGAAGTCCAGTGAATACCACTATCATTCAAATATATGCACCAACAACTAGAGTCAAAGAGGAGGAAATAGAAGATTTCTACCAACTTTTACAGTCAGAAGTTGATCAAACATGCAATCAAGATGCATTGATAATAATGAGCGACTGGAACGCAAAAGTTGGGAACAGAGAAGAAGGTTCAGTAGGTGGAAAATAGGGCCTCGGTGAGAGAAATGAGGCTGGAAATAGAATGATAGAATTCTGCACATTCATTGATTTATTCATTGCAAATACCTTTTATAAGAAACATAAACGCAGGCTATACACATGGATCTCACCTGATGGCATGCATAGGAATCAAATCGATTACATTTGTGGAAAGACTAGTGGAGAAGCTCAATATCAGCAGTGAAAACCAGGCCAGGTGCTGATTGTGGCACAGACCACCAACTACTCATATGCAAGTTCAGGAAAATGAAATCAAATCCACGGGAACCAAAATTTGATCTTAAGTCTATCCCCCTCGAATTTCAAAACCATCTCAGGAACAGGTGTGAAGCCTTGAGCACCAATGAGCATAGACCAAATGAGCTCTGGGAGGATATCAAGAAAATCATACATGAAGAATGCAGAAGATCATTACAAAGGCTGAAAAAGAAGAAAAGACCAAGATGGATGTCCGATGAGACTCTGAATATTGCATTAGAGCGCTGAGAAGCCAAAGCTAAAGAAAGAAACCAAGAAATCAAAGAGATAAACAGAAAATTTCAAAAGGCAGCCCGGGACGATAAAGCAAGATACTATAATGAAATGTGCAGAGGGCTGGAGTCAGAAAATCAAAAGGGACAAACTCGCTCAGTGTTTCTTAAGCTGAAGAAGCTGACAAACAAGTTCAAACCACAGGTGGCAATACTTAAGGATACTTTGGGCAGTATATTAAATGATCCAGAAAGTATCAAGAGAAGATAGAAGGAATACACAGAGTCACTGTATCAGAAGGAATTGGCTGACAGAAGAATTTCATGAAATGACATATGAGCAAGAGCCTATGGTGATGAAAGAGGAAGTTCAAATTGCTCTGAAGGAATTGGCCAGAAACAAGGTTCCAGGAGTTGACGGCATACCAATTGACATATTTCCACAAACAGACACTGGCCTAGATGTGCTCACTAAGTTGTGCCAAGAAATTTGGAGAATAGCCAGCTGGCCCATTGACTGGAAAAGATCGATATTTGTTCCCATTCCGAAGAAAGGTGACTCAACAGAGTGTGGAAATTATCAAACAATATCATTGATATCACATGCAAGCAAGATTCTGCTGAAAATTATCCAAAAACGTTTGGAACAATATGTCAGCAGAGAACTGCCAGATGTGCAGGCTGGATTTAGAAGAGGTCGTGGTACTAGGGATATTATAGCTAATATTAGATCTTGGCAGAAAGCAAAGAATACCAGAAGAAGGTCTATCTGTGCTTCATTGACTATGCAAAGGCTTTTGACTGTGTGAATCACAACAAGCTGTGGCTGACTCTGAGAAGAATGGGAATCCCAGAACATTGGATTGTGCTAATAATGCGAAACTTATACTTGGACCAAGAGGCAGTTGTCAGAACAGAGCAAGGAGACACTACATGGTTCAAAATCAAGAAGGGGGTTCGTTAGGGATGTATTCTGTCTCCATACCATTTCAATCTGTATGCAGAACAGATCATCCGAGATGCTGGGCTATACAAAGAGGAATGTGGCATCAGGATTGGTGGAAAAATCATCAACAACCTGCATAATGCAGATGACACAACCCTGCTTGCTGAAACTGAGGAGGACCTGAGGCGCTTGCTGCAGAAGATCAAGGACTACAGACTCCTATATGGACTGAAGCTAAACGTCAAGAAAACAAAGATTCTAACCACTGGGCCAATTGGCAGCAACGGCATGGATGGTGAAGAGATTGAGATAGTTAACAGTTTTAATTTACTTGGCTCCACAGTCAACACTCTTGGTAACAGCAGCCAGGAAATCAGGAGACAAGTTGCATTGGGAAAGTCAGCTGTGAGGGACCTCTCAAGAGTACTAAAGAGCAACGATGTCAGGCTGGAGACTAAGGTGCACCTGATCTGGTCTATAGTCTTCGCAATTATGTGCTATGCATCAGAGAGTTGGACAGTGAATAGGGTTGATAGAAAGAGAATTGATGCCTTTGAGCTGTGGTGCTAGAGAAGAATGTTGAATATACAATGGACTGCTAGGAGAACAAAGAGGTTTGTCCTGGAGATGGTGAAGCCAGAGTGTTCCCTGGAGTCAAGGATTCTGAAGCTTTGTCGGACATATTTTGGGCATGTTGCAAGGAGGAACTGGTCCTTGGAGAGGGAGATCATGTTTGGCAGAGTGGAGGGGCGGCGAAGGAGAGGAAGACCTTTGGTGAGATGGATCAATTCTGTGACTGGAGCCGTGGAAATAATTGCATTTGAGATGCCTAGGTTGGCAAAGGATAGAACAGCATTCAGAGCTCTTGTACATAGGGTCGCTATGAGTCGCAGATGACTAGATGGCAGGCAAATAACAACAACAAGTATTCCTTTGCTCTGTTCCAATGACTAATTCTTGATCTATGTATGGATTCTGCATGAACAACAGTGTTTTGGAATTCTTATTCTTGTCAATGTAATCCTCAATTTATTATGATCCTCATGGTTGAACACTTTTGCATAGTCAATAAAACATGAGTAAATAACTCTCTGCATTCTCTGCTTTCAGCCAAGATCCATCTGATGTCAGCATTGATGTTCCTAACTCTGGGGCCTCTGCTGAATCCAATTTTAATTTCTGGCAGTTTCTTGTCATGTACTGTCTACTTGATCCATTTTCAAAATGACCTTAAGCAAGATTTTTTGTATTATGTTAATTACATTGTTTTATAATTTCTTCATTCTGTTGGATTACTTCTTTTAAACTAAATTTTAATTTTATACTGATTTGCTTACAAATTTCATATGCATTGTTTTTCACACTGAATCTTTCCCATTTTCTTTACCCACCTCTCCCTCTACCCAATTTTCTGAATCATAAACAAGTAATTGAGAAAACCAAGCCCTGGATTAGGTGCACCTTTGTATCTAGACTGACATTGTTGCTCTTCAGCATTCTGGAGAGGTCCATGACAGCAGATTTTCCCAATGCAATTTGTCTTTTGATTTCCTGACTGCTGGTGCCAAGCATTTTGATCGTGAATCTGAGCAAGCTGCAATTGCTAACAACCTCAATTTCTTCTCCATCTATTATGGTGCTGCTAATTTGCCCAGTGGTGAAAATCTTTGCCTTCTTGATGTTGAGCTTCAAACCATATTGAAGACTACAGTCCTTGACCTTTTGCAGAAAATGCTTCAAATCATCTTCCATTTCAGCAAGCAAGATTGTGTCATCTGCATATCATAGATTGTGGAGAAGAGTCTTGAACATACCCTGGACTGCCAAGAAAACAAATAGGTCTGTCTTGTAGAGGGTGAAATCCCATCTCTCCTTGGAGGTTAGGATTTTGAAGCTCCACTTCACTTACTTTGAGCAGATGGCTAAGAGAGATCAGTCCTTGGAGAAGGACATTATTCTCAGAAGGATGGACAGACAGGGTAGGAGAGAGAGACCCTGGATGAGATGGATTGATACAGTAACTAGGGCGATGGGGGTTGGAGTGTCAGAATTAGTGAGAATAGCTCAGGACAGGGAAGGGTTCAGAGCTGCTATACATAGGGTCACTATGCATTGTAGGTGACTCAATAACACATTCTATGACAGATTTGGAAGCAGGAGTGGCATCCACTTCCTAAACAAGTTGCTTCTGGAAACTCTATGAACTTTGATAAATGTTGATAATTGTAGAGGGCCTTGAGCTTTCTGTTCATAGGGTCAATATGAGTCATGCTCGGCTCAAAGACAATTAACAATAACACAATAACAACTCTCTACCCATCAAATTGTGTGACCCTATGATTACACCTCATCTCCATCTTCACCCCTCTGCTTCTACTCTCCTCCCCCTTGGTTCCTCTTATCCAATTTACTAGTTATGTTTCTATTTCTACAATAATGGTCTTATACAGTATTTGTCCTTATGGGACTGAGTTAGTTCATTTAGTTACTCTCCAGTTCCTCCCAAGTTAGACAGTAATTTTCAAAATCATTGCTTTTACTTGCTGCATAGTATTCCGTTATGCAACTGTACCACAATCTCTCAATCGGTTTGATTGTGGTTGAACTTTAGGACTGTTTTCATGTCCTTGTGATGGTGAATAACATTTCTACGAATACTGATGTACAAATCTCCACTTGTGTCTCATTTCTAATTTTATATTTTAAACAGTTTTTGGACTGAACACAAATATATATCTTTCAGAGTGAGCACATTCTAAGTTCCATCTGTTTATTGAAACATTTCAGTTGGTATTATTCCATCAATTCTTGGAGTCTTATGTTTTGCCAATACCTTTGCTGCATCTTGCACTTCCTACTTTAGTAACACTCATTTTTTCCTTTGGAATCAGAACCAACCCATAGCAGACCCTCCAGTTTATTTTCAGAGGCAGTAAATTACATAGGAGAAGACTGATCACCCTTCTCCCATGGGCCACTACATGGCTTCAGGATTGCAGTCCAGCTTCTTACCACTAGCCCATCAGAGCTGCTTCTTCTTTTTTAGTTTTTCTGGCAGGAAAGTGGTGAAATTATCATTATTCACAACAATATGCAAAAATTTCAAAAGAATAAGCAATAGCAACAATAAAAACAAACTATGAGCACTAAAGATTCAATTTAGCTAAGTTTCAGAATCAAGTCATACAAAAATAAATTTAAAAAAATACTATACCCTACTGATTGGGGAAAAAAATATTTGTCAATACCATTTCAGACAAGGGTCTCATATAAAAAGTTTATAGAATTCTTCAGGCCCTCCACCAGAAAAAAACTGATAATACAATTACAAAATAGACAAAAGAGATTGAAAAAATTTTCACAGAGAAAGATATTTGGATGGCCAACTGACACATGAAGAAATGCTCAAAGTCACCGGTAATAAGAGAGATGCAAATCAAAACCACAATGAGGTACCATCTCACTCCAGTTAGCAGTGGCAAAGTTTAACAGAGCAGCAAGTAATAAATCTTGGAGAGGATGTGATAAGACGGAAAACATTGCTGGGTTTATAAAATGGTCATAAGCAAAACAAACCTGTTGGTGGGACTGTAAAATGGTACAACCATTTCCTAAAAAAAAAAAAAAAAAGGCTGAAGAAATTCCATGTAACTATTCCACTACTTGGAATATATCTCGAGAAAAAAGAGAACTAAGGCACAAATGGAGACTTGTACAACAATATTCATAGCAGCTTTATTCACGATCGTAAGAATATCGAAACAACCCAAAGGTCCAACCATGATTGAATGGATTGATAAATGATGGAATACTATGCAGAATGCAGGAGCAATAATTTTGTAAAACATTATCTAACTTGAGAGGGACTGGAGAGTATTATGCTGAGTGAACTAACTCAGTACCATAAGGACAAATATTGGATGTGAGAGTGTTCAGGCTGTGACATCTGTCACCCCTTTGGTCCCCAAGGTTGATTTGGCTGATCTGACTGACTAGGAGGGTGTCCCCTTCCTTCCTCACTGATCCATGTGCGTCCAGAGCTCTGGAAACTGCATGCTTGGTTGAAGAGGATGCCCATCCCTGATAGAAGATCATCCTTGGGTCAAGAGTATACGAATAGCTGCACTCCCCAGCTAGAACCTCCAAACAAGCTCTCAAGGACAAATATTGTATAAGACCATTATTACAGAAATATATTCCTAGTAAAATGTGCATCAGAATCTAAGGTGAGGAGTTAGGAACAGAGGAGTAGGGATGGGTGGTTGGGGTAGTCATGGAGTCGCACGGTTTGATGGGTGGAGGTGGCAGTGATTTGAGGTGGTGAGGTAATGCGGTGTGATAGTAATGAATGTATACAAACTTTATAGGTAAACCAGTGTAAAATAAAAAGAAGAATTTCAAGAAATTATATATATATATATATATATATATAATGTTAATATATATTAAATATATATATATTTGGGTATATGCTATTAGAAAAAAAGCAAAAATTGTTTTTATTATGTTTGGGTGAAAGTTGACATTGCAAATTAGTTTCTCATTTAACAATTTTTATACAGCCTATTCTGGAATAATAATTTTTTGCCTTTTTTACAAAATATCAATGTTCTCACTATTTTCATTCTTTTTGTTCTGTATCCATTAATTTAGCATCTCTTCTTCTCCTTACCTTTTTATCCTTGCTTTAGAATAAGTGTTGCCTGCTTGGTCTCATGTAGTTGATCAGTTAAGGGAGCTCAGAGTTTATTCACAAGTGATAATGGTTTATTTTATAAACTAATCTATTATCTGAATGAGAGGTAAGTACCACAAGTGGCTTTAGTTTCAAATTAAAAGAATAACTTAGGGTAATGATATTTCTTGGCTTTTTCAAGTCTGTATTGGTCCTGTGTGTTCAGCCTTCTTTTTATTTTAAGATTTGAGTTTTGTTTCACATTTTTCTCCTCTTCTATACAAACCTTTTTGTTGTGTCGCTAGGTAGGGTGATTGGTAGTGATAGCTTAGTTCCTGTTTCTTCTAGTTTCAGGCTAGATGAGGCCATGAATTAAAATTTTTAAAATAGCTTCTGAAATTATAAAATGCAGCAGGCTAACCGCAGCAGCAGGCTAGCCGTTTAAGATCATTGACGTCATTGCACATGCGCGGTCCGCACTTGCACACCGCCATCACAAGATGGCGCCGGCACCTTACTTCCTCATTGATTTACTAACGCACAAACAACACCATTTATGGCTGCAATATTGCTATTGGTCCATTGGACCTGGTTTAGAAAGACCTCAACACCAATGAGATTCTAAGACGTAAGAGCAGGAGGTGTGGAACCGAGAGGGATATAAGCAAGTGCCGGGGAAGAAGACGGGGCCATTTTGCCATTTCGCCATTTTCTTTTGTTCAATAAAGCTTCTGCAACGAATCCTGTTTGTCTGAGTCTTCTTCGGCTGCTGGCGGCGAAGTTGCACTCGGCAATAAAATCATGAAAATACACAAGATTAAGTTGATAAATATAAGAAAAATCTCCTTGTGAAATTGTAAGAAGGGCACACAATAGGACAAGGTTCAGATCTGTTGTTCATAGTGTCAGTATGGGTCATACTTGAGTTGATGGCACCTAATAACAATCTATATGACAGGGAAGTCTGGTGGTATAGTCCATAGGCAACACCTTTCTAGGTTTGAGTTCCTTAATGATTCTGTGGGAGAAGGATGGACAAACCCTTTCCATGTGGTTTATTAGCCTAAGAAACTCAATGAAGGTTCAGCTGAGTCTGTTCTGATTCAATGGCAATGAAAGAGAGAGAGATGAGAAAGAGTCACTACTATCAAATGCCAATTTTTTAAATTACTTTATTAATTCTTTTTCTTAGGCATGTTGCAAGGAGGAACCAGTCCTTCAAATGCCAATTTTGTAAAAAAAAAATAAATTATAGAATCAATGTAACCTTAAACAGATTTCATAAAACTTCTGCAAAAAATATCAAGATAATTCTAAAATTTTATGAAAATACAAAAGTTGTTATTGTTGTTGTTATGTACCGTCGAGTCGCTTGCAACTCATAGTAACCCTAAGTACAACAGCCCTAAACTCTGCTCTGTCCTGTGCCAATCACACCATCTCCGATACACTCATCCCGATTACCCCAGTCACAGAATCAATCCACCTCATAGAGGGCCTTCTCCTCCTGCGCTGTCCCTCCACCCTACCAAGCATGATGTCCCTCTCCAAGAACAGGTCCCTCCTTACAACATGTCCAAAGTATGTTAGA
>NW_006400131.1:393290-407784 GCF_000299155.1 Elephantulus edwardii
CTTCAGGTCCTCCTCAGTTTCAGCAAGCAGGGTTGTGTCATCTGCATATCACAGATTGTTGATAGATCTTCCACCAATCCTGACACCACACTTCTCCTCATAGAGCCCAGCCTCCAGGATAATATGTTCTGCATACAGGTTGAAAAGGTATGGAGACAGGACATATCCCTGGTGTATGCCCTTCCCAGTTTTGAATGATGCAGTGTTTCCTTGCTCCGTTTTGACCACTGCCTCTTGGTCCAAGTATAGGTTTCTCATGTTTAGTCATAATTGAATCATAGCTGACCCTCTAGCAGTTTTTGTATTTTTTAATTCATTCATTATTGTACATTAACTTCACTCTCCCTCCTTCTTCCCCTTATTACTTTGCAATTCTTGTTGTCATTCATATAATGCCCAGTCATATATTCCTTTCCAATCGTTCCTCCCCTCATCTGTTCAAAAGCAGTGTTCATTATCTATCTACTCTTTTCCTATTCTTTCCCTCAGTCCCTCATGTTAGTCTTATTTCATAACAATGGTGTTATGCAGTATTTGTCCTTTTGCAACTGAAATATTGAGGTTTTTCCTTTTGTGACTTGAAGACATTATACTGAGATGCATCATTCAGCATAATGTCCTCAAGGCTCACTCATGCTATGCAATGTTTTAGAAGTTCATGGTTCTTTACAACTCCATAATTTTCCATTGTGTAAATGCACCATAGTTTTCCTATCTGTTAGTTTGTTGATGAGCACTTGCGTTGCTTCCATCACTTTGGTATTGTGAATAATGCAGCAATGAACATGGGTGTGCATACATCTGCTTGAACTGCAGTTCTGGTTTCTTTAGGGTGTAGTGGAATTGCCGGGTCAAAGGTATTTCCATTTCCAACTTGAGAAAGCACTAGACTACCTTCTACAGTGGTTGTATCATTTTGTATTCCAATCAGCAATGAATAAGTGTTTCAGTCCAACTGACTTTTTGTTATATTGAACTTGTATACTGCTATTTTGCTGAATTGTTTTACTATGTTCAATGGTTTTCTTACTGAATCTTTCGGGTTTTCTAGGGAGCTTTGGTGTCCTAGTGGCAAGCATCTGCACTGCAATCTCAAAGCTATGTGGTTTGAATTTACCACTGCTTAGCAGGTGAAGGATGGGCAATTTCCTCCTGTGTGAATATCAGATATAGGTCAGTTCTGTGGTGATGATATAAAAAACAACCAAAAAAATATACTATCATATAATCTGCATATAGAGTAGTTTTATCTCCTCTTTGCCAATTTGGATACCTCTTACTTCCTTCTCTTGCCTTTTTGTTCTTGTTAAGTCTTCCAATAAATATTGAATAGAAGAGGTGATAGTGAACATCCTTGCCTACTTCCTATTCTCAAAGGGAATGCCTATAATCTCTCTCCATTGGGAATGATGTTGGCTCTTGGTTTTGTCTGTATACTTTTCACTATGTTGAAGAAACTCTCTTCTATTTTAATTAGTTTAAGTGTTTTAATCTGGAAGGGGTGTTGGATTTCATCAAAGTTTTTTTCTGCATCAATTGATAGGATTATGTGGTTCTTGTTCTTTGCTTTGTTAATGTGATTGTTTTTTCTTATATTAAACCATCCTTGAATACTTGTTATGAATCCTATTTGGTCATGATGTATTATTTTTTTAATGTATTGTTGTATTTTGTTGGCCAGGATTTTAGTTAGGATTTTTGCCTCTATATGCATGAGAGATATTGGTCTATCTAGGCTTGGCCTAGGGTTTAAGGCAGCAGGCGGCTTCAAGCCCAAAAAGGGGAAGAGGGGAGAGGAGGAGGCCATATTCTCCCAGGTTTGCTCCGCCCAGGGCTGCTATGACCTGGTTACCAGAGAGAGCATGGTGTTGTGCTGTGTGCACAGGTGTTGTGGCAGCTTTTGGACGTAAAGGACTACTCTGCTTCCAGGAGCCAGTTCAACCAGGCTTGGCCTAGGTTTTAAGGCAGCAGGTGGCTTCAAGCCCAAAAAGGGAAAGAGGGGAGAGGAGGCGGCCGTATTCTCCCAGGTTTGACTTTTAATCCACGGCCCTCGGGCCTTTCATCGTTTTTGTTCAGACATTCCTCTAGGTCATATAGCCCTGGTGTACAAGTTGCCATACCACGGTCACTTGTGGTTGCTGTGAGGCTGAATACTATGACACTGATGTGTCAGATATGTTAATGGTTGGCTACCCAATGTGGACAGAGAGTGGGATGGAGCTCCCTGATTAAAACAAGCTTGGAAGGAGGAGTGGCATCTACTTCCATAATAGCTTGCCTCCGGAAACCCTATGAACCTGTAGAGAGGATGAAAGGCATCCAGGCATTGAGGTATCTCCTTCATAGGGTCGCTATGAGTCACCCGAGACTTGATGGCACTTAACAACAACAACAACAACAGCAACAACTGTTTTATTCTGTTGGCCAGGATTTTAGTCAGGATTTTTGCCTCTATATGCGTGAGAAATATTGGTCTATAGTTTTCTACTTTGGTGGTATTTTCACCTGACTTTGGTATCAAGGATATATTTGTTCCATAGAATGAGTTTAGAAATATTCCATCTTTTTCTATTTTCTGAAATATTTTCTGTAGAATTATTGACAGCTTTTCTCTGAATGTTTGAAAAAATGTACTAGTAAAAGCATCTGGTTCAGGGCTTTTTTTTTGGTAGAAAGTTGTTTTATGACTTCTTCAATTTCTTCTTTTGTAATGAGTCTATTCAAGTGTTCTACTTCAGTCTGTGTCAGTTTGGATAGGTTGCAAATTTCTAAATATTTGTCCATTTCCTCTAGATTTCTAGGAAGTTTTTTGAGGCTGTAATTCACACTGGAAGTGATTTCTTAAATTTTTCTTTCTCTCATGTATTTGTTGGTGGATTTGAACCACTAGAGAGACATGGACTTTTGAATTAGTTGCACAATGAATAATTCCTATGGATTATGCCACAGAATACTAGCCAAAATCCTCACACACCCCCGCAAGGCTCTGCTTAAGTTTGTTTTCTTTATTGTTTATACTAGTTTACTTGCAAAATTTGAACACATTCTTTTAGAGAACAGAATCTTCCAGTTTCCCTCACCCTCCACCCATAAAATAGTACAACTCTCTCATCCCTTTGATTCCACCCTCCCCCACCCACCTTGGATAGTTATTCTACAGCAATGGGTTTATACAATATTTGTGCTTGTGGAACTGACTTAGTTTGCTCAGCATAATGTTTTCCAAGTCCCTCACAAGTTGTTGTTGTTATGTGCCATGGAGTTGCTTGTGACTTATAGCGACCCTATGTACAGCAGCTCTAAACTCTGCTCTGTCCTGTGCCAATCGTACTGTCTCCAATACACCCATCCCGATTACCCCAGTCACTGAATCAACCCACCTCATAGAGGGCCTTCCCCTCCTGCACTGTCCGTCCCCCCTCCCAAGAATAATTTCCCTCTCCTAGGACCAGTCCCTCCTTACAACATGTCCAAAGTATTTCAGACAAAGCCTCAGAATCCTTGTCTCCAAGGAGCCGCCTGGTTTAACCCTCTCTAGGATGAACCTGTTTGTTTTCTTGGCAGTCCATGGTACATTTAATACTCTTCTCCAGCACCACAGCTCAAAGGCATCAATTCTTCTATCCTCCCTAGTCTTTGTTCAACTCTCTGAAGTATAACAAGTGATTGCAAAGACTGTATCAGACACATCTTATTCTCCGGAGAGACACCATTGTTCTTCAGTACTTTGGAGAGATCCCTAACAGCAGATTTTCCCATCGTAATACATCTTTTAATTTCCTGGCTGCTGTTGCCAAGAGTGTTGACTGTGGAGCCAAGCAAACTAAAGCTGTGAACAATCTCAATCTCAGTCTCTTTACCATCTATCCTGATACTGCCAATTGGTCCAGTGGTGAGAATCTTTGTCTTCTTGACATTGAGTCCCAATCCATATTGAAGGCTGCAGTCCTTGACCCTCTGTAGCAAGCACTTCAGGTCTCAAGGTTGTGTCATCTGCATAACACAGATTGTTGATAGATCTTCCAACCAATCCTGACACTAATTTTTTAAAAGGTAAACAAAGTTAAAAGATTTACACTGTATATATCTAGACTTGTTCAGTAATACAGAGAGTGTGGTATTGATGTAAGAGTAGAAATAGAATTAATATAAAATTAAATTTTAAATCCAGTTATAAACTTACTAATACAGTAAATTTACTTTTTATGTAGACAAAGCAAATCAATGGTGGAAAGGATAGTTTCTTTTTCAGTGAATGGTACTGAAGAATGAAACTGTTTCTCATAATGTATAGAAAAAGAAATTTTTAATACATCATAGATCAAACATCTAAAAAGAAAGAGAAATTACTAATAATACATATACAAATCACTTCATTTGAAAGCTTGTAATCTCACTACTCATTCTCCCTTTTTTCTTTGTACTTGTCCTAATTTAGTGACTGATACTCCTATTTCCTTAATTATACGATCATAAATTTATTTTACTTTATGACTAAATACCTGGATTAGTATCTGAATGGTGTTTCTTATGTTTTAATTTAAGGTTGGTAGTTCTTGACATGAAGAACTCCTTTTAGTATTTGTTGCAAGGATGGCTTAGTTTTCACAAATTGTCTTAATTTCTATTTATTTGGAAATGTAATTTTGCCATCATAATGAAGAAACTATGTTTCTGGGTATATATCTCTTGTTGTTATTGTTAAATGCAGGTGAGTCATAGGTGGCTAATAGTGACCCTATGAACGAAAGTCCTCAACACTTTCGTGACTTTTTCCCTTTTCCCAGGTGCATAGGGTCTCTGGAGGTAAGCTATTATGAAAGTGGATGCCACTCCCCTGCTTCCAAGCTTGTTTTAATTAGGAGTTCCACCCAACACTGTCCACCATGGGTAATCATTATACCATTTGACATATCAGTGTCACAGTGTTCAGCTTCACAGCAACCACAAGTTACAGCAAGTGGACACACCAGGGCTATATGACCTAAAAGAATGTTTGAACAAAAACAATGAAAAACAGGTCTGAGGAGGGCCGTGGATTAGAGTCACCCACCTTTGGCTTGGTATCATCACTTTCAGTCCACTAGGCCAACTAATTAATCTAGCAAGTCTGCTCTGTGGCCACCCAACTGGGGCAAAAAAAAAGCCACGAATGCCCGAGTGCATCCATCCAGCTGACACTGAGACTCAGGAGAGACACTTGTCCTTTCTCTCCAGGCGTGGCCATCCATTTCAGTATTTTACCGTTATGACATGCCCAAATGCTGGCAAATTCTGGGCCAGAGACCCCTGGTTCATCTAGCAAGTCCACCGGTCCCGACTTGCCTCTCCTCCCATGATCCAGGAGTCCGAGGCCGCATGAAATTTGTCCAACTGCAATTTTTCTTTCAGAGTTTTATGTATGTAATCCTTTTTGTACATATGGTTTCTGTTGGTAAAGAAAACCTTTATCATATTAGTTTTACTTTTTAGATAACATTTCCCTTTTTTTATATATTATTTTCTTTTTTAACATTTCCTTTTTTTCTGAGCTACTACCAGCAGTCTTTGTCCTTGATTTTGGGAAACTTTATTATGCTGGTGTTTCCTTTCTGAGGTCCAACTAGTTTGGTTCATTCAGCTTCTTGAACACATATTTTCTAATTTTTCATAATAATTAGGAAGTTTCCTTCCAGTAACTCTTCAACTATCTCCTCTGTGCTTATTTTATGTGTATCTCCTCCTTTACTGGAATTCCAATCACACACATACTATTCCTCTTGATATTTTCTGACATGATTTTTAAAAAAAAATTTTTTATTATATACTGGTTTACTTACAAAGTTCTGGTGGTGCAGTGGCAAGAAGCTGTGCTGCAATCCCAAATGCACTTGGTTCTAGGCCATCAGCTGCTCCTAGGGAGAAGGATGTGCAGTCTCCTTCTGTGTGATTAACTGCCGCTGAAAACTTGCCAGAAGGACAGCTATGAGTCCATCCTGATTCAATGGCACAAGAACAACAACAACTTACAAAGCTTGCATGCATTGTTCTACACACCAGATCTTCCCCATTTCCTTTACCACCCCCACCCCATCGAATATTGTGACTGCGTGATTAACCACCACCACCACTCTGCTCATCTTCACCCCTGTGCTCTCACTCCTTCCCCCTTGGCCCTGGGATCTTCATACACATTCTACAAGAATGGTCTTATACAGTATTTGTCCTTATGGGACTAAATTCACTTAGCATAATCCTTTCTAGTCCCTCCAAAGTTAGGGGTTGTTATTGTTGTTATGTGCCGTCGAGTCGCTTGCGACTCATAGCGACCCTATGTACAACAGCCCTAAACTCCGCTCTGTCCTGTGCCAATCGCACTGTCTCTGACACTCCCATCCCAATTATCCCAGTCACTGAATCAATCCACCTCATAGAGGGCCTTCCTCTCCTGCGCTGTCCCTCCACCCTCCCAAGCATGATATCCCTCTCCAAGGACCAGTCTCTCCTCACAACATGTCCAAAGTATGTTAGACAGAGCCTCAGAATCCTTGCCTCCAAGGAGACACCCGGTTTAACCCTTTCCAGGACATATCTGTTTGTTTTCCTAGCAGTACATGGTATTCTCAATACTCTTCTCCAGCACCACAGCTCAAAGGCATCAATTCTCCTTCTATCCTCCTTGGTCATTGTCCAACTCTCTGATGCATAACAAGTGATTGCGAAGACCATAGCCTATATCAGACACACCTTAGTCTCCAGAGAGACACCATTGCTCTTCAGTATTTTGGAGAGGTCCCTAACAGCAGACTTTCCCATGGCAATGTGCCTTTTCATTTCCTGGCTGCTGGTGCCAAGACTGTTGACTATGGAGCCAAGCAAACTAAAGCTGTGTACAATCTCAATCTCTTCACCATCCATCCTGATGCTGCCAATTGGTCCAGTGGTGAGAATCTTTGTCTTCTTGACATTGAGCCTCAATCCGTATTGTAGGCTGCAGTCCTTGACACTCTGTAGCAGGCGCTTCAGGTCCTCTTCAGTTTCAGCAAGCAGGGTTGTGTCATCTGCATAACGCCGATTGTTGATAAATCGTCCACCAATCTTGACCCCACATTTCTCCTCATAGAGCCCAGCCTCCCAGATAATCTGTTCTGCATATAGGTTGAAAAGGTATGGAGATAGGATTCATCCCTGGCATACGCCCTTCCAAATTTTGAGCCATGCAGTGTTCCCTTGCTCGGTTCTGACGACTGCCTCCTGGTCAAGTATAAGTTTCACATTAGAACGATCAAGTGTTCTGGGATTACCATTCTTCTCAGAGTCAGCCATAGTTTGTTATGATCTACACAGTCAAATGCCTTTGCATAGTCAATGAAACACAGATAGACATTCCTCTGGTATTCCCTGCTTTCAGCCAAGATCCATCTAACATCAGCTACAATATCTCTAGACTAATACACCAGTGCACAAGTAAAAAAACCAAAGTTAGGTAGTGATTTACAAAATCATTGCTCCTGCATGCTGTGTAGTATTCCATCATGTGAATGTACTATAATTTTTCAATTCATTCGACTGCAGTTGGGCTCTTGGACTGTTTCCATGTTCTTGCAATAGTGAATAACACTGCTATGAACACTGGTGCACAAGTCTTCGTCTGGGCCTCAGTTTTAATTTTCTCCAAGAATTCCAAGCAATGGAATATTCCAAGCAATGGAATAGTTGGGTCATATGGAATTTCTTATGGAATGTTCAGTTTTCTGAGAAAATGCCAAACTGCCTTCCAGAGTGGCGGTACTCTATTTTACAATCCCACCAACTACATAGAAGAGTTCCTATGTTGCCACATCCTCTCCAACATTTATTGCTTGCTGTCCTGTTAAACTTTGCCACTGCTACTGGAGTGAGATGGTATCTCATTGATTTTTATTTATATCTGTCTTTGTGTCAGTGACTTTGAACATCTCTTCATGTGTTGGGCATCCAAACATCTTTCTCTGTGAAAAGTCTTTCCATATCTTCTGCCCATTTTGTAACTGTATTATCAGTATTTTTTCTTGTGAAGGCACTGTATAATTCTATAAACATTTTTTATGAGACCTTTGTCTGAAATGATATTGCCAAAGGGTTTTCCCAGTCAGTAAGTTTTCTTTTCACTGTGTTTGAAAAGTTTTTGATGCACACAGAAATTTAATCTCTAGAAGGTCCATTCATTAATTTTATCCTCTCTAGACTGTGCATTTCTGGCTGTATTTGTCAGTCTCTTTATACCATAGACTAAACTGTCTGAACTTGATCTCAGTTTGTCTCTTATGAACCCTATGGTTTGGAACTTTCACACCTAGGTCTCTGATATACATTGAGTTGATTTTTGTGTATGATGTGAGATGTGGATTCTGTTTCAGCTTTCTGCAGGTAGCAGTCCAGTTTTCCAGCACCATTTATTGAAGAGGTTGTCTTTTTCCCTTTTCAAGTATGAGTTGGCTGTAGATAGATGGGTCCATTTCTGGGTTCTCAATCCTGTTCCATTGGTTTCTGTGCCTGTCATTGTACCAATACCATGCTGGTTTTGGTTACTACTGCTGTTTAGTAGATTTTGAGTTCAGGGAGTGCTATGCTGCCCACTTTTTCTTTTCCCCAGAAATGCTTTGCTTATTCAGGGTCTCCTTCCAAATAAACTTGACACTTTCCCTTTTGATCTCCTTGAAAAAGGAACTTGTTATCTGTATTGGGATTGTGTTGGATATGTAGATTGCTTTTGGTAGGATTGTCATTTTCACCATTTAAGTCTTCTTATCCATGAACAGGGCACATTTTTTTCATTTGTTTGAGTCTTATTGTGTCCCGCAGAAATGTTCTGTACTTTTCTTCATACAAGTCATTTGTGTCTCTAGTTAAGTCCACTCCCAAGCATCTTAATTTGTGGTTGGCTATTATAAATGATATTGCTTTCTTGATTTCCTTCTCTGAGTTCTCTTTTTTATTGTAGAGGAATCCCACTGATTTTTGTGTTTTGATCTTGCATCCTGCCAATCTACTAAATTGGTCTACTAGCTCTAAC
The DNA here is from genome assembly GCF_000299155.1 of Elephantulus edwardii. Taxonomy (NCBI): domain Eukaryota; kingdom Metazoa; phylum Chordata; class Mammalia; order Macroscelidea; family Macroscelididae; genus Elephantulus; species Elephantulus edwardii. Next base: position 402,325 of record NW_006400131.1, read on the forward strand.
AGGGTTGTTTTGTTAGGTTTTTTTGTTGTTGTTGTTGAGCCTTTAGGATTTTCTGTGTACACTATCATATAATCTGCATATAGTGATAGTTTATATTTCAATCATCTCTTTGCCAATCTGAATATATTTTATTTCTTTCTCTTGTCTGACATGATTCTTAAGTTGATTTTGTTTTCTGTCATTTTTTTCTGATTTTTCCTTTATCAGATTAGCATTTAGGGATGTTTTCCATCACACTAATTCTGTGTCACATTGGTTTAGTTTTGTTCTTTCGTCCTTTCATCATGCTATCTATTTCTGAAATTTTAATGTTCATATTCAGAATATGAATTTGCTGTTTTTGTGTTGCTTTTAATTTTCCATTTCTTTATGATATTTATGTACATTTCTTTTACATTTTTCTACAGTAATGTCAGTGTTTTCCTAGATTTTTTCCTTAGAACTTTTTTCTCAATCCAATGAAAACTCTTAACTATCTTTTTTTAGTTCTTAATCAAGAAATTCCAATAGCATTTCTTCCTCTGAAAGATCTTTTAGTTCTATATTTAAGTCATTTTGTGTGCCATTATGCTCTTGTCTTTTGTGTAGTTTGAAGTTTTCTATTGCTTTTGAGTCATTGTGGTGTTATTTCCTTTGTATTGTTTTGTTTTGATATACCTGATTGAACTGTGCTAGTGTGATATGCAGCTCACTGGTTTGGCAATATTTTCATCTTCAGCCTTCTTATGGATGTGGTAGAAGATGCAAGTACATGTGCAATTTTATGGTCACTGTTTATGAAGATAAGTTGAGGGTGGACTAGTCTGGTGTTGGCTGCAGTCTGAGGTTGATCAGATGGAGCAGAAATCAGGCTTTACTCTTGCCCAACTGATGAAGCTGAAGGAGGGCTGTGTATGACAGGGCTGTGTGGATACTGTTGCTAGATGAGGTGAAGAAAAAGAGACAAGAAAAGTCCCACACCATAAAATAAAAGAAGAATGTGCAAAAGAATAAAAACAAAAACTTAGGAGTACAGAAAAAGGAGGTAGAAAGGCATAAAAGAAAACAGACAATCAAGGGAAAGGGAAAGTCATTAAAGAGAAGATGATAAAATGAAAGAAATAGGGGGAGATTAACCATAAAAGATGGAAAAAGAAAACGAGGTATTTATGGCTGGTGTTGGTGCTGAGTACCTGACTGATGTTACTGTCACAGCTGTAGTGGAGGCAAGAGGTCATCTCTTATACTTCACCTAAGCAGTGGAAGGAACTACATAGTTTAAAATCAAGAAAGATGTGTATCAGGGATGTATCCTTTCTCCAAACATATTCAATGTATATACAGAGAAAAGGATTAAAGAAGTTGGACTTTTTGAATTAGAATGGGGCACCTGGATTAGATGAAGACTTATCAACAACCTATATTACCCAAGTGATATAACCTTACTTGCTGAACATGAGGAGGACTTAAAATACTTGCTGCAGAAGATCAAAGATTAGTCTTCAGTGTGAATTACGTTTCAACTTTGAGAAAACAAAAATCCTCACCACTAGACCAAGAGTCTAATATCATGATAAATAGAGAAGAGATTGAAATTGTCAATGATTCAATATTACTTGGATCCACAATCAACGTCCTTGGTATCTGTCATCAAGAAATCAAAGGACATGTTGCATTGGGTAAATCTGCTGTCAAGGATCTCTCCAAATGTTGAAAGACAATGATGTCAGTTTGAAGACTAAGGTGTGCCTGATTCAAGTCATAATCTTTGTCATTATTTTCCATGAAAGTTGAACAATGACTAAGGATGATAGAAGAAAAAATTATTCCTTTGTGTTGTGGTGTTGGAGAAGAGTATTGAATATCCCGTGGACTTTCAGAAGAAAAAAACTAATGATTTGGAGAAAGTGCAACCTAGGTGCTCCTTTAATGCAATATAATAAAGTTTCATCTCAAATGCTTCAGACATGTTGTTAGGAAAGAGAAAGATCCTCAACCAGATGGACTGACACAGTGACTATAACAATAGATTAATATAACGGATATATAAGAGATGGTGAGGATGGACTAGGATAGGACAGGGTTGAGATCCATTGTTCATAGGATATCTTTGAGTAATTCTTGACTCTATAGCACTTAAGATCAATACAAAGGAATGATTTATTCAAAGCTGGAATTCCAATGCCAAAGTAAGGCATAGTTTTTTTGGTGGCTTTGGATCATACCAAGTATGTTTGCTTACTCAGCTATGCAAAACTGGCGTGTTAAAATTTTTGCTGCTTTGTTTTGGATTCTTATGTCTGATTTTTCAAAAGTCTCTTTCAAACACTCTATTGCATGCTACTGTTGTATTTGTTGTGTTTCTCTGACAGAATAGTTTTCTATCTTGGCTTCATTTGTAGTGTGAGTGCAGTGGGGGTTGCTTATTTATTTATTCTCCTTTGGGGGAAGTCTCTCATTCTTGCAATGTGACAAATCCCTCTAAAGCTGCTTGTGCTTATTTTTACTGGGTGCCCAGTGGTTTCCCATGTTCAGGATTATTCTTAGGTTGGCATAATGGCATTGTCGAGAAGGGAGTGCTTGGAATCCACAACTTACACCTGGCACAGGCTTGTCATTTTCAGTTCTGTCCATCTATCATAGTTATCTAGTGTTTCTATAACAGAACTACCACAGGTGGGTGGTTTTAACAAACAAATTTATTTTCTCACAGCAGGAAGTTAGATGTTCCAAATCAGGGTGTTAACTACAGGAGAAGGTATTTTTTTTTTTCACTCTGTTAACCCTGGATGAAGGTCCTTGTTTCTTTAATGTTCCTGCTACTGGGCACTCTTTGTGAAGCTCAGCATTTCTCTTCCACCACCCTTCTCCACTTTTCTATTTGTTCTTTAACCTCTTTTATATCTCAAAAGAGATTACACAAAATACACAGTACACTAACCCAACATTACAGGATAATGAAGAGAGAAACCATTCCCAAATGAAATTATAACCACAGGAATAAAGTTTAAGATAAATTTACATTTCAAAATGAGATTATAACCAGAAGATTGAGACTATGATGGATTTGCAATACACAATTTTGAGCAGCACAGCTTAATCTATAATACTATCCCTTTTTTTAGCTGAGTTTCTTTGTTTAGAACTTTTTTAAATCCTTTCCTTCATTACTGTTGCTTCACTACTTTTTAAGTCTTTAGTCTTTATAGTTTTCATCTTTTATCCTTTTGATGAGAAAGTTACAAATTTCTTCCATATTACTTTGCAAGTTAACTTTTATTCCTGTGTCTAAAGTAATTTTTTCTCCTTGACATCCTCCTCATTTAGAAGTTTTATAACTACACTTACCAATTTTGCTTTGTAATTGGCATAATTTATCAACTGAGACCTCTTGTTTCCTGTTGTGTGTGTGTGTGTGTGTGTGTGTGTGTGTGTGTGTGTTTTGTTAGGTGCTCTCAAATCAAGTATGACTCAGAGTAACCCTATGAAAAATGAATCAGAACCATATCTATCCTGTGTCATTCTATGTCAAGCAGTGTTCCTCTATTGTTCATGTTCTTGTTATATACCATCAAGTTGCCTGTGACTCATAGCAATCCAAGGTACAATAGTTCTGAACTCTACTCTATCCTGAGCCAGTCTCACTGTCTCTAACACACCTACCTCATTCCCCCAGTTACTGTGTCAATCCACCTCATCCAGGTTTTTCCTCTCCTGTGCTGTACCTCCACCCTTCCAAGCATAATGTCCATAATTTCCAGGGACTGGTCCCTCCTGGCCACATTCCCAAACTATATGAGACATAGCTTCAAAATACTTGCCTCCAAGGAGCTGCCTGGTTTCACCCTCTCCAGGATGAACCTGCTTGTTCTCTTGATAGTCTGTGGTATGTTCAATACTCTTCTCCAGCACCATAGCTCAAAGGCATCAATGATTCTTCTGTTATCTTTGGTCATTGTTCAGTTCTCTGATGTATAGCAAGCACTTGGGAAGACCAAGCACTGGATCAGGTGTACCTTAGTGTCCAGAATGACATCATTGCTCTTCTGCACTTTTGAGAGGTCCCTCACAGCAGACTTCCCCAGAGCAATTATTTTTTTTATTTTTTAACTGCTGGTGGCAAGAATGTTGATTGTGGAACTTGTTTGTTCTCTTGGTAGTCTATGGTAGGTTCAGTACTCTTCGAGCAAGCTGAAATTGTTAACAACCTCAGTCTCTTCTTATCTATTATGGTGCTATCAATTGGTCCAGTGGTGAGAATCTTTGTCCTCTTGATGTTGAGGTTCAATCCGTTCTGAAGACTGTAGTATTCTGCAGCAAGTGCCTCAGCTTCCTCCATTTCTGCAAGGAAGGTTGTGTCATCTGCAAAACGTAGGTTATTGATGAGTTTCTTTCTCTCCAACTCTGATGACACATTCTTGTATCAGAAGTGGGTGGTCAAACGTGATTCTTATTTCTTAGTTTCCTATTTTTATTTTACTTTGTGTATTTCTGTGTCTGGGTCAGTTTCTGATTGATGCTGCCCTGTACATTAAATTTATTGACTGTCATTATTGGCTTTTAGTTCAAGGACTCCCTTTAGGATTTCTTGTAAAATTGGTCTAGTTTTCAGAAATTCTCTAAGTTTCTGTTTCCCAGAAAATGTCTATTTTCAGTCACACCTGACAGACAGTTTTGTTGGATACAGAATTCTTGGTGAGCAATTCTTTTTTTTTCCTTTTAGGAGAATTTGAATTTTCAGCCGTATGGTTTCTGCTTAGAAACTGCAGCTTATTCGTTTCTTTATAGAAAATGCTTAATTTCCCCCCTTGAGAATTTTTAATGTTTCTGTATTGGTTTTTATATTGAGAACTCTCTTTTTGTCAATTTCTTGACATACAGTTTATTTTTTCATAATATTTGGGAAGTTTTCTTCAAATTAATCTGACAAGTTTCTCTATGCTTTTTTGGTGTCTTTCTGTTTGGAATTACATGCACCATAATTTATTCCTCGTGATGTTGTCTCACAAAATTCTTAAAATTTTTTAATTTTGTACCCTTCTTTTTTTGATGATTACTTCTCAAACATGTTGATTTTGGGAAATTTCCTCTTCACCTCACTAAGTCTATATTCTCTTACTTCAATTCTGCTTTTCTGTCCTTCTAATGTGTGATCTGTTTTTTAAACTTTAAATTTAATATCCTGAATTTAAATTTGGTGTGTTGCTTTTAGATACTGCTTTTAGATTTTTATTTATTAGATTTATTTGACCTTTCATAGTTTATTTTTTTAAATTTTTCTTTGTTTCTGTGGTTTGGTTTTGTTTTTCAATCTCTGTAGAAGACTCTTGTTGTTGTTGTTATGTGCCCTCGGGTCATTTGTGACTCATAGCAACCCTATGTACATCAGCCCTAAACCCTGCTCTATCCTGTGTCAATCACATTGCCTCTGACACGCCCATCCCGATTACCCTAGTCACTGAATCAATCCACCTCATAGAG
>NW_006400131.1:410959-419729 GCF_000299155.1 Elephantulus edwardii
GGAAGGCCCTCTATGAGGTGGATTGATTTAGTGACTGGGATAATTGGGATGGGAATGTCAGAGACAGTGTGATTGGCACAGGACAGAGCGGAGTTTAGGGCTGTTGTACACAGGATCGCTATGAGTCGCAAGCGACTCGATGGCACATAACAACAAAAACAACATATTCAATTAAGCTGTCAAGGTGTTTTGTTCACTCGTTAAGTTGGTAGTACTTAGCTTCTTCTTTCCTATCCTCTGGTGCAGCTGATGGGAGAGTGTGTGTGCAGGACGTCAGTGTGTGTGAAGTTCTCTGCTCACAGTTTGTGCAGAGTAGTTGAGGATAGACTGAACTGGTGCTGATTGCAGTTTTTAGATGACCAGGTGGAGCAGGAGTTGGTCTTTACTCTTCCTTGTTGGGTCAAGGTCCAAGGGGTGTATACCTGTACTGTTGCTGTCTGTTGCTAGATGGGACAAAGGAAAAAAAAAAAACCCAGGAAAACAAAACTGAAACAACAAAGTACCCAATGAAGAAAATCTAACTCGAATAGTATTTAAAAAAAATCCAAACTAAGAAGGGTACAAAAGGAAGGAAAGTCAGAGAACAGGGCGGAGGGGTGAGGGGAGAGAAGAAAAGGGGAAAGGAGAAAATCTTGAGATTAGAAGTGGAAACAGTAACATCAAGAAAACCAGGATAACAACAACAAATCAAGCAAACAAAATGCAAAAAGTGATAATGAATAAGCAAGAGGAAAGGGGGAAGACTTTGTAGGAAAGTGAACTGGGCACCTGGCTGGTGCTCTAGCCAAGGTGTGGAAGAACGTGAGGCATCTGGTCTGGGACACTTTGTGTGCAAATCCATCAGAAGTTTGAGGTTAGGGTGCCCAATTAGCTCAGAGTTTTTGCTCATTTGGGAAGTGACTGAAGCCCCAAGATGTAATTCTGGCTAAGGACAGCACCACTTCTGGTCTAGAAGGTGGGCATTGTAATGGCATGCAGCCTGAGATGGAGTTTCTTCTGTTGGGCTTAGAGGAGTCTAGGGCAGTCTTGCCCAGCTAGGCATGACATCCTTGATAGCCTAGTTTTGGGGTCAGACAGGGTCCCAAGGCAGAGATGGCTAGCTCAAGGAAACATTTACTGCCAATCTAAGATGCTCAGGATGGCACACTCCATGAAAGGTACACTGCTCCTGATGTGACTGTGCTGTGTGGAAAACAATATATCCCCAAAGGTGCTAGTGAGAAGCAAAAGTTCCTGTCAGCCTCCACTAATTCAGTTGCAGGACAGGCATGACAGTCTCCAGTTCCAAGAGGGAGTCTGAATGTAAAGCTGTGTATGCTCCCAATGCCAAATACAAAATGGCATGGTCCTGGCCGCAGTCAGAGCCTGGATGGGTCAGGGGAACGCTGCCAGCCACGTGAGGAGTAGTGGTAGTCAAGGAAAGTTGTTCTGATCTCTGGGAGGGTATGAGCAAAATGAGAGTAGATAACATCTTTCTACCCTGGTTACAAGTTTAGGCATGTGTTCTTGAGCCTACCAGACCTCCATTCAAAATGGCTGAGCTGTGTGGTTTATAATTCTGTACTCAGTCTTCTTATTCAATGCTTTAATTCAGTTTCTTCCTCAGTGTTTAAAGTACTCCTTTATCTTCCTTTCCCACTGAGGGCTCTAGAATCATCCTTCATATCTACTATCTTTTTGTCCCTTTTATCTTAGCTGAAGCGGTTTATGAGCTTCTGTCTGCCTAATCTAATATCTTACCTGAAAGTCTCAAGTATTTTAGTTTAGCTTGGGTATTTTTCTTTTTCTTTATTTTAATGGCTTTAGTTTATCCAGTGTGTGTTTGGACCCAGCCCAGGTGAGAGACATGCATGCTGTAGTGGTGAAGCCTGCTGTCATCTCTGAAGTTTTACAAGGGCACACTGCTTTTGCAGTTAGTAATGTTCATTTATTTTGTGTTGTTACTGATGCTTTGTGCAGATGAATTCCCTTTGCTCTGGAATAATATTTGATGTTTAAAGGATTCTATTTCAAGCAGAAATCAGGCCAAGCGTCCCACTCCCTGGTGGCACTGAGTTCACTGTACTGACAGTTCCCCTTGCACTTGCTCAGCAGTGGTTGGTCCCAACCAGCTTTTGCCTTCTTTCCACACTGCATGTGGGCTTCTGGGCCTGAGACCAGGTGGCATTCAGTATTTTATCCAAGGGCTGGCACAGTGCCTAACACGTGAGACTAGGCAGAGAGCATTTGTTGATGATGTACACTGAAAAGGGCTCCACACAGAACTCTAGCACTGGAATGCATGGGATAGTCTTTCTGAGTTTATTGACTTTTAAAGTGCTATTAATGGCTATTAACTAGTCTGTGAGATTAGCACCTGCTCCCTGCCTGAATGCACACACAGCTATTAGTTGCAGAGAACAACCTCCCTAAGGGATGGAAAATACATAAAAATTAGGGAAAGGGCTTCTCTTCTTAGTGGCAGCCTCAGTCCCCAAGCACATGGACAGAAGCCATCTGCCACAGACTCTGCTTTTCCACCTGCTTCCCTTCCCCCATCCTGTCCTCCTTTTCTTTCTTTTCCCCTTATTTCTCCCTTTTGCTACTTTAGATGAAGGGGCTTGACTGAGACAAGCTTATTTTTGTATCACAGTTGTATCATTTTACCATACCTATTCAAGCTGTATGTGGAACATAATTCTAGTAACTGTATAATATTAAGAAGAATGTGGCATCAAGATTGGAAGAATACTCATCAACAATCTGTGATGTAAAAAATAAAGAGAATAGACAACAGAATGTATCTTATGATGCTGAGTTGTTATTAGTCATATATAATGATAAGATTTTATGTAATGACACAGAGGAAATCTTTGCTTGATCTTGTACTAGCTTCATGGTTGTTGGTGTGATTCAGTCATAGTTTTGGCTACATATCAGTTAAAAGAAACTAAAAACTAACCTCTGATGAGCAGATGACAAAGCATTTTGAAGAAAATGAAGAAGACGTAAGGTATTTAGTGCTGAAGAATGCACTTACTGACTGGGCTGATTGGCAGCATTATGATAGATGGTGAGGAGAATGAGGTTGTTGATAGTTTGAGCTTGCTTGGTTCCACAACAACACTCTTGGTACCAGAAGCCAGGAAATCAAAAGATGAATTGCACTGGGAAAGTCTGCTTTCAGGGACTTCTCCAGCGTACTGAAGAGTAACCCTATCAGTCTAGAGACTAAGATGCACCTGATCCAGGCCATGTTCTTCACAATTACTTGCTATGTATCAGAAGGCTGGAAAATGACTAAGAATGATAGAAGAAGAATTAATGAATTTGAGTTGTGGTGCTAGAGAATAGTATTGACTATACCATGGATCACTAAAAGAACAAACAGGTTCTTCCTGGAGAGTGAAACCAGGCTGCTCCATGGAGGCTAGGATTTTAAAGCTCCATCTGACATATTTTTGGCATGTTACAAAAGTTCCAGTCAGCCTCCACTAATTCAGCTGCTCACTGCAGGGCAGGCATAACACAGTCTCCAACTCCAAAAGGAAATCTGAATGTAGAGATGAGTATATCCCAGTGCCAAATACAAAATGGCATGAAAGCTGGCATGGACCAGTCCTCAAAGAGGGACATTATGCTTGTAATGGTGAAGGGATAGCACACAACAGGAAGACCTTTAGTGAGATGGATTGACTCAGTGACTTTGGTAATGGGGTAGATGTGTCAGAGACAATGAGATTGGCTCAAGATAGAGCAAGGTTCAGAGTTGGAAGCAATTAAATGGCACTTAGCAACAACTACATGAATTATACCTCAGTATAAAGAAAACAAAACCCCTAATCAATAAAAAACTTCAAAGATAAGTGAAAAAGAAATATTTTACTTTAATCCACATCAGCACCCAAACAAGTAGCAATTATAAAGTTAAAAGACATTGCAAAATATCATGACTTGGGTCAGTCATGCCTTGGTTTTTAAGTTGACATCCTTGCCCTTTAACACTTTGGAGAGTTTTTTGATAGCAAATTTTCCCAGTGCAAAACACCATTGGATTTCTTAACTGCTGTTACTATGGGTGTTGACTGTGGATCCAATTAAAAGGAAATCATTGACAACTTCAATCTTTTCTCCATCATGATGTCACTTATGCTGAGTGGTGGCAATGGTGACAATTTTTGTTTCCTTGATGTTGTGATGTAATCAGTATTGAAGGCTATAGTCTTTGATAGTATATGCCTGAAGTCTTTTTCACTTTCTGCAAGCAACGTTGCATCATCTGCATAATACAGGTTTTCTGGTGCTTTTTTTAAAAAATAAAATGTTTGTTTTATACTGGTTTACTTACAAAATTCACCTATATTGTTTTTTACACCAGGTATTTCCCATTTCCTTTACTCGCCCCTCTCTCTACCCATCAGACTGTGTGACTCTGTGATTATCCTCCTGCCCATCCTCACTCCTCTGCTTCTGCTTTCCCCTGCTTAGATCCACTTGCACATTTTATTAGTCATCCCTCTATTTATACAATAATGGTCTTGTACAGTATTTGTCCTTGTGGGACTGAATTAATTCACTTAACATGATGCTCTCTAGTCCCTCCAAAGTTAATGATTGCTCCTGTATGCTGTGTAGTATTCGTTGTGTGAATGTAACATAATTTCTCAATCTATTCACTTGTGCTTCGACATTTGAGTTGTTTCCATGGTCTTGCAGTGGTGAATAATGCTGCTATGAACATTGGTATACAAGTCTCCACTTGTGCCTCAGTTCTAATTTTCTCAGGGTATATTCCAAGCAGTGGAATAACTAGCTCATATGGAGTTTCTAAGTTCAGCTTTTTGAGGAAAGGACAAACTGCCTTTCAGAGTGGTTGTACCATTTTACAGTCTCACCAATATTTTGTGAGATTTCCTATCTCTCCACATCCTTTCAAACATTTATTACTTGCTGTCCTGTTACACTTTGCCATTGTTACTGGAGTAAGATGGTACCTCATTGTGGTTTTGATTTGTCTCTCTTTTATTGCCAGTGATTTTGAGCATTTCTTCATTTTTTTTTACCATCCAAATATCTGCCTCTGTGAAAAGTCTTTCCATGTCTTTTGCCCATTTTATAATTGTGTTATCAGTCTCTTTATTTTAAAAGTCCTGTGTATTAATGGAAGTGCAACCATGGTGCTTCTTAGAGGCAAATATGGTGACTTAAACATTTTTTATAATTATAATTTGACTTATTTGTTTACTTACGAACTATTTTTAAACATAATGGTTACTTACCATTTCTGGCATACATACTAAATAATAAGCATCCAACTTCAATGTTATGCTACTTCACATATGTTTTTATGTGCCATCGAGGCACCTGCAACTCATAGTGACCCTGAGTACAACAGACCTAGACCTTGCCCTATCCTGTGCCAATCTTATTGTCTGTGACACACCTAGCCCCATTACACCAGTCATTGAATCAATCCATCTCATTGATGGTGTTTCTCTCTTGTGCTGTCCTCCACCCTCCCAAGCATGATGCCCCTCTCCAAGGACTGGTCACTCCTTGCAACATGTCCAAAGTATGTCAGAATCCTTGCCTCCAAGGAGCAGCCTGGTTTCACCTTCTCTAGGACGAAACTATTCATTGTCTTAACAGTCCGTAGTATATTCAATACTCTTCTCCAACACCACAGCTCAAAAGCATCAATTCTCCTTCTATCTTCCGTAGTCATTGTCCAGCTCTCTCATGCATAACAAATGATTACAAAGACCATGGCATGTATCAGATGCATCTTAGTCTCCAGACTGACATCATTGCTCTTCAGTACTTTGGCGAGGCCTTTGACAGCCGACTTTCCCAACTCGATATGTCTTCTCATTTCTTGGCTGTTGGTGCCAAAAGTGTTGATTGTGGAGCCAAGCAAATTACAGTTGTTTGACAATCTCAGTCTCCTCACCATCCATCACAATGTTGCTAATTGGCCCAGTGGTGAGAATTTTTGGTTTCTTGATAATGAGCTTCAATCCAAATTGAAGGCTGCAGTCCTTGACCTTCGGTAGCAATCACTTCAGGTTCTCCTCAGTTTCAGCAAGCAGTGTTGTGTCATTTGCATAATGCAGGTGATTGATGAGTTTTCCTCCAATCCTGATGTAACATTTCTTCTCTTAGAGCCCAGCATCCTGGATAATCAATTTTGCATCTAGGTTGAAAATGTATGGAGATAGGACACATCCCTGGTGCACACCCTTACCAAACTTGAACCATGCAGTGTTTGTTTCCTTGCTCTGTTCTGACAACTGCCCTCTGGTCCAAGAATAGGTTTCACATAAGCACGATCAAATGTTCTGGTATTCTCAGTCTTTTCAGAGTCAGCCATAGTTTGTTATGATCCACACAGTCAAATGCCTTTACATAATCAATGAAACACAGATAGACATTCCTCTGGTACTCCCTGCATTCAGCCAAGATCCATCTAACATTAGTTACAATATCCCTAGTATCACGACCCCTTCTAAAGCCAGCCTGCACTTCTGGCAGTTCTCTGCTGATGTGCTGTTCCAGTCATTTTTGGATAATCTTCAATAGAATCTTGCTTACATGTGATATTAATGATATTATTCAATAATTTCCACACTCTGTCACATCACCTTTTCTTTGGAATGGGAATAAACATAGATCTCTTCAAGTCACTTGGCCAGGTGATTGTCCTCCAGCTTTCTTGGCACAACTCGGTGAGCACATCTATGGCAGCATCTGTTTGTTGAAATATACCAATTGGTATATCATCCATCAATTCCTGGGGTTTCGTTTTTGTCAACTCTTTCCTAGAAGTTTGAACTTCCTCCTTCATCACTACAAGCTTTTTCTCATACATTGTTTCATTAAATTCTTCTGTGTCTGCCAATTCTCTTTTGTATAATGCCTCTGTATACTCTTTCCATCTCCTTGTAACATTTCATGGATATAATGTGAGAACCATGAATGTAGGAAAATAGATATTATTAAGGATGAAATGGAACACATAAACATTGGCATACTGGGTATAGGAAAGATGAGATGGACTGGCATGGGACATTTTGAGTCAGATGATCATATGATCCACTGCTGGATATGAATAGGTAAGGGAAAATGGGGTTGCTTTCATAGTTTAAAAAGTCATTTCTAGATCCATTTTGAAATACAGTATTATGAGTAGCAGAATAATATGCATATGCAATTAAGGAAGTCCAGTGAATACCACTATTATTCAGATATATGCACCAACAACCAGAGCCAAAGAAGAGGAAATAGAAAATTTCTACCAACTTTGTCAGTCAGTGATAGATCAAAAATGAAATCAAGATACCTTATTAATAATGAGTGACTGGAATGCAAAAGTTGGGAACAGAGAAAAAGGATCACTAGTTGGAAAGCATGAACTTGGTGACAAAAATGAAGCTGGAAAAATGATAGAATTTTGCACAATCAATGATATATTCATTTTATAAGAAACACAAACACAGTTTAAAACCATGGATTTCACCTGATAGTATGCATAGGAATCAGATTGATTACATCTGTGGAAAGAACTGCTGGAGAAGTTCAATACTAGCTGTGAAAACAAGGCCAGGTGCTGATTGTGGAACAGACCAATAACTACTTATGCAAATTCAACCTGAAGCTAAGGAAAATTAAATCCACAGGAACCAAAATATGATCTTGAATATATTCCACCTGAATTTCGAAACCATCTCAGGAACAGGTTTGAGGCCTTGAACACTAATGAGTGAATACCAGATGAGTTATGGGAGGATAGCAAGAACATTATCCAGGAAGAGTGCAAAAGGTCATTACAAAGACAGAAGAGGAAGAAAAGACCAATATGAATGTCAGAAGAGACTCTAAATATTGAACTAGAGCACCAAGAAGCCAAAACAGAGGGAAGAAACCAAGATATTAAGGAGTTGAACAGAAGATTTCAAAGGGCAGTGAGGGAAGACAAAGTATTATAATAAAATCTACAAAGAACTGGAGTCAGAAAATCAAAGACAAACTTGCTTAGCATTTCTTAAGCTCAAGAAACTGAAGAACAAATTCAAGCCTCAAATTGCAATACGTAAGGATGCTTTGGGCAGAATATTAAATAATCCAGGAAGTATTAAGAGAAGATAGGAAGAGTATACAGAGTCACTTCACATATGTTGTTGTTGTTGTTGTTGTTGTTGCAGTTAAGGGCCACCGAGTCGTAGGCAACTTATGGCGACCCTATGAATGAAAGTCCTGAACATTTGTGTAACTTTCATCCTTTCTCCAGGTTTGTAGGGTTTCTGGAGGCAAGCTATTTCGAAAGTAGATATCACTCCTGCTTCCAAGTTGGTTTTAATCTGGGAGCTCTACCACACACTGTCCACCATGGGTGACCATAATCGCGTTTGACACATCAGTGTCACAATGTTCAGCATCACAGCAACCATGGTTTACCTCTGTATAGCAAGTGGATAGATCAGGGCTATACAACCTAGAAGAGTGTTTGACCAAAAACAATTAAAAACAGGTCTGAGGGCTGTGGATTAAAGGCACTCACCTTTGGCTTGGTAGCAACATTTTCATCACCTACACATATGTTGTTGTTGTTGTTTAATGCCATCGAGTCGTAGACGACTCATAGCGACCCTATGAACGAACAGCCTGAGCACTCTTCGTACATAGAGTTTCCAGAGGCAAGCCATTTTGGAAGTGGATGCCGCTCCTGCTTCCAGGCTTGATTTAGTCGGGAAGCTCCAGCCAACACTGTCCACCATGGGTGCCCATTACCACG
>NW_006400131.1:419829-447189 GCF_000299155.1 Elephantulus edwardii
GCTCCTGCTTCCAGGCTTGATTTAGTCGGGAAGCTCCAGCCAACACTGTCCACCATGGGTGCCCATTACCACGACTGGCACATCACTGTCACAGGCTTCAGCATCACAGCAACCACGAGTTACCTCTGTACAGCAACGCACAGACCAGTATGAGAAATTTACTACAGAATACTACATTTCTCTCCTAAACTATTGGCTTTATTTTTATTCAAGGAATAAATGGCGGTATTGTATAAGTTATTCAAAGGTTGGTGGTTTGGATCTATCAACTACTCCACAAGAGAAAGATGATTCATTCTTGTTCTGTAAAGATTCACAGCCTTGGATATTTATGGAGAAACTCTGTCCTACAGTGTCATTATGAGACAAATTATTCATTCCAAGTGGGATTGCTATTTTACATAATGATTTTTGTTTAATCAGTCAATAATAATTTAAATATATCTTAAAACAAGAGAAATATTTTAAATAGAGTTATAAACTAATTGTGACACTGGTATTGTGTTCCTCTGCCTTAATATTGTTAATATTTCTAGCCATGCTGATCTGGTGATAATTAATCTCTTGGATTTTACATATTAAAAAAGATCATGTTGCCTCACTTTTTAATTAAAAAATGAAAACATATTGCATTGAATAAGTCTGCTGTCAAGGACTTCTTTAAAGTGCTAAAGAGCAAGGATGTCATTTTGATTAAGGTATCAGGACTCAAGCCAGGGTATTTTCAATTGCTTCATACAAATACCAAAGTTAGACAATAGACTAGGAAGACTGAATGAAAATGGATAGTTTTTTGTTTTGGGTTTGTTTGTTCTTTTTTGTCATGCGAATCTCATCTCGTTTATTTGTGGCAAAGACTATTGAATATGCAAAGGACTGCCAAAAGAATAAACAAATCTGTCTTGGAAGAAGAAGTGCCTGAGCACTCCTTATAGGTAAGGATGGTAAACCTCATCTCACATACATCCCACCATTCTTCAGAAGAAGCCAGTCTCTGATAAAGGACATTATTTTTGAAAAAGTAAAAGATCGGCGGAAGGGAAGAAGACTCTCCATGAAATGGACTGATACAGTGACTGTCTTAATGGGCTTAGCATAGCAGATTGTGAGGCTGACATACGATTAGGCAGAGTTTGCTCTGTTGTGCACAGGGTTGCTATGAGTTAGATCAGACGTGATGGCACATAGTAACTACAGCTTTTCATCATTGTATATCACACTCCAAACAGTACTCAGCAGTGAAAGAAACATTTCAGATTAGGGTTTCCATCTCCTACTCATGTTGTCAATATCAGGAGAAATACAGAGATAGAAGGTGCTGGGCCCCCTCACTCAGTTCCTTCCAGCAAAGTCATGGAGAAGTGGGGAGGAAGGACCACAGCATTCACGAGCTTTTCTATGTCAGGTCAGTGTCTCAAGTCTTTGGTCAGTATCCAGGATTCATAGATCAAAGATCCTGAATTCATCTCTCATTTTCTATATGATGAGAGCCATATTTTAAAACCATAATACTAATAATAAAAAGTAGTAAAATTATAAAAGAAATGTCTCAAAAAATAAGATTCAAGTTAAGCTCCTTGAATGAACTCAAATAAATATTTGTGTATTTTATAGGAAGGAAGGAACGGAGGGAGAGAGGGAGGAAGGAAGAAGGAAGGAAAAAGGGAAAGGGACAAAAGCAACGTTAAAGCCCTAGGAGTGAAGTCCTTCTGCAGGAGAGAGCTGCCCTTCTAACCTAAAGGTGGCCACTTGAAGTCCTCCAGTGGATCTATGGGAGAATCTCCTGTGTGATTTATGGATCCTGAAAACCTGGTGGAGGGCCGGCTGTGAGTTGGTTCTGATGAGATGGACATGAAAGAAAAGCGATGTGTGTGTGTGTGTGTGTGTGTGTGTGTGTGTGTGTGTGTGTGTGTGTGTATGTGTGTGTGTGTGTGTGAGAGAGAGAGAGAGAGAGAGATTGATTCAAACAAAAGTCTAGCAATTCTAGCCGCTTTGGGTTAGCAGTACACGATGCCACCAGGGATCTTTATGTACATTTTCCAGTGATCCTATATTAATAAAGAAGATTAAGTAAAGAAAATTTTCTGTAAAATAAAAAAAAAAAGATAACGGGTACTCTTTGACCCTCTTTTAACGATCTACTTCTTATTGGCTGGAATTTGTATGTACTTGGGAGAGAGGAAGAGGTAAATGGAGAAGGAGGGAGAGGAAGGGAGAGGGAGAGGGAGAGGGAGAGGGAGAGGAGAGAGAGGGAAGAGAAGGGGCGAGGCGCGGTGAGGCGAGGCGAGGCGAAGAGAAGAGTTTGATTAAAATACCTCTCTGGTGGGCCTAATGGTAAGAAGTTTTGCACTGCAATCCCAAAGGCATGCAGTGCAAATCCACCAGCTGCTTTGTGAGAGAAGGATAGGCGATCTCCTCCCTTTAGTGATTTAGTGCCTCTGAAAACCTACTGGAGGGTCAGCTATGGGTCGTTTCTGATTCAATGGCACACAATAACAAAAAGGTCATAGAATTTAACTTATCTCCTAAAAAACACCTTGTTTAAAACCTCATCCTCTATTTTAGGGAATGTGACCTGGGTTGAGGAAATGAGTTTTCTTTTGCAGGTGGTATCAGTTAAGTTACACAGGAGAACACAGAGACCTAACCGTACCTGGATGGTGTCTTATAAATAGAGGAGGGCATACATGGAAACAGTCACACACAGGGGAAGGTGCCCTATGATGACAGAAGATACATCTATGCAGCCAAAGAAAGCCAAGCCTGGTCTGCAGTCACTAAGAACTAGGAGAGGCCATGGGGGAAAGCCCTCAGGAGGAATCGGTTGGCTAATGCCTTGAATTTGAACTTCTGCTTCCAAAACTGTAAGAAAATAAATTTCTATTTTTTTAAAGTCACCTACTTGGTGGTATTTTATTATGGCCACCTTAGGGAGCTCTGGTGGCTGACTAGTACAGAACTATGCTGTAAACCCAAAGGAAGACAGCTCAAATTCACCAGCTGCTCTGCCTGCCAAAGATAGGCATTCTTTTCTGCAACTAAACTGCCTCTGAAAATCCTTCTAGGTTTTATATTGTTTTCAACAATTTCTAACTAGGGAGCTCTTGTGGCCTAGTTTTTGGGTGTTTCACTGATAATACAAATGCATGTCTCTCTGGTGGTTGGAATCCATGAGTGGCTCCATGAGAGAAAGATGGGTAATCTCCTCTACAGGAGAAAGATAGATAAACTCCTTCCATAGGATTTGTAGATTCCTGAAAACCCAGTGCAGGGTCAGCTTAGAATGATTGATTCTGACTTGATGGCAATGAATTGAATGAGAGTGCTAACTGATCAATGTTGTACCAAGTAACTCCTTTACACAGGGCAACCTACCAGAAAGCAGAGTTTACTTCAACACTTTCCCAGACCAGAGACATTTTGACTGAACAAACCTGATGGAAGTGAATGGAACACTCTGTCCCAGTATCTGCACATCACTTATTCCTTTTCATAGGGATAGCTGGAAAGGGATGATTTTTGCCATGCTCCCATGTTTCCATTTCTCAGTACCTGCTTTGCTGTTTTCACTAGGGAATTCTAGTTTGCTGGTTGTGTCATTCTATATAGTGTGTAAAATAAGAATTTGATGAGGCTTATCATTTTGTCTCAGCTCCCATCTGTTGATTTCTTGGAATTTACTTACTGCTCTGATGCTGGAAAAGATGTAACTGGTATTTATAATATGTTAACATAGGTCTCTGTGGAGCTTCTAGAACTAAGACAAACTAGGAAGAATGACCAGGCAATGGTTTTCTAAACATTGTTGCTGTTAGGTGCTGTCAAGTTGACTGCAACTTAAAGTGACCCTATGACCAATAAATATGAGCATTACTCTATCCTTCATGGCCCTCATAACCTCGGTCATCCTCAAGCCTATTGTAGTATTCACCATGTCAATTCATCTTGTTGAGGGCCGCCTTCTCTCTCACTCACTCTCTACCTTTCCCAACATGACATCTCTTTCTCAGGACTGATCTTCTTGAAAACATGTTCACAGTGAGAGGAAGTTTCACCGTCTTTTCCTCTAAGGAACATTCTGGTTACATTTCCCTCAAGATAGATTTGTTTTATTCTTTTGTCAATGTACAGTCAGTACTCTTTGTCAACACTACAGTTCAAAGGTATCAATTCCTTTTTTGGCTTTCCTTAATTATTATTCGATTTTCAAATGCATAGGAAGCAATTGACAATACCACAGCTTGGATTAGACATGTCTTAGTTTTTAAACTGGTACCCTTTCCCTTAGAACTTTGGATAGGTCGTTGACAGTAGATATCTCAAGTGCTTCAATTCTTTTGATTTCCTGACTGCTGTTACCAAAGATGCTGATTGTGGTGCAAAGTAAAATGAATTGTTGACAATTTCAATAATTTCTCCATAATACCATAAGAATGTCTATCTGTGTTTCATTGATTATGCAAAGGCATTTGACTGTGTGGATCATAACAAACTGTGGCTGACTCTGAGAAGAATGGGAATCCCAGAACATTTAATTGTGCTAATACGAAACCAAGAGGCAGTAGTCAGAACAGAGCAGGGTAACACTGCATGGTTCAAAATTGGGAAGGGTGTACGCCAGGGATGCATCCTGTCTCCATACCTTTTCAACATGTATGCAGAGCAGATTATCCGAGAGGCTGGGCTCTATGAGGAGAATTGTGGCATCAGGATTGGTGGAAGATCTATTAACAATCTCCGTTATGCAGCTGACACAACCCTGCTTGCTGAAACTGAGGAGGACCTCATGCACTTGCTGCGAAGGGTCAAGGACTGCAGCCTTCAGTATGGACTAAGGCTCAATGTCAAGAAAACAAAGATTCTCGCCACTGGACAAATTAGCAGCGTCAGGATGGATGACGAAGAGATTGAGAGTGTTCATAGCTTCAGTTTGCTCGGCTCCACAGTCAACACTCTTGGTACCAGCAGTCAGGAAATCAAAAAGCATATTGCGATGGGAAAGTCTGCTGTTAGGGACCTCTCAAAGGTGCTCAGGAGCAACAGTGTCTCTCTGGAGACTAAGGTGCGCCTGGTACAGGCCATGGTATTTGCAATCGCTTGTTATGCATCAGAGAGTTGGACAATGACTAGGGAGAACAGAAGGAGAGTGGATGCTTTTGAGTTGTGGTGCTGGAGAAGGGTACTGAATGTACCATGGACTGCCAGGAAAACAAACAGATCCATCTTGGAGAGGATTAAACCAAGCTACTCCTTGGAGGCAAGGATTCTGGGGCTTCGTCTGACATACTTTGGACATGTTGCCAGGAGGGACGGGTCCTTGGAGAGGGACATCATGCTTGGGAGGGTGGAGGGACAGCACAGGAGGGGAAGACCCTCTATGAGATGGATTGATTCAGTGACTGGGGTAATCGGCATGGGTGTGTCAGAGGCGGTGCGGTTGGCGCAGGATAGAGCAGGGTTTAGGGCTGTTGTGCATAGGGTCGCTATGAGTCGGAAATGACTCGACGGCACATAACAACAACAACAACAACAACAACATGATGTTGCCTACTAGTCCAGTGGTCAGGATTTTTGTTTTCATCACACTGACATATAACTCATACTGAAGGCAATAATCTCTGATCTTCTTCAGTAAATACTTCAAGTCTTCTTTACTTTCCAAAAGCAAGGTTGTTTCATCTGCATAACACAAATTGTTAATGAGTCTTCCTCTGAACATGACAACACTTTTTGTTTATATGGTCCAATTTGTCAATCCTCAGCGTACAAATTAAGTATGTATGAAGAAAGAATAGAGCCCTGACCCACATTTTTCCTTTTATTAAACTGCATATAGTGTTCCCTTGTTCTGTTGCACAACTGTTTTTTGGTCTATGTATAGGTTTTGCATCAGCATAATTAAGCACAATTCGTCTCAATATTAGCTGTAATTTGGTATTATCCATACAATTAAATACTTTGACATAGTCAATAAAATACAAGCAAATATTTTTCTGGTATTCTCTTCTTTTAGCCAAGCTGTATTTTAGATCAGCAATAATATATCTTGTGGCAAGGTCTCTTCTGAATTTAACTTTCATTTCTGGCAGTTTCTGATCAATGTACCATTTCAGACATTTTTTAGTAATATTTAGCAACATTTTACTTGCATGTTTTATTAAAGATATTGTTCAGTAATGTCCACAGCCAGTTTAATCATCCTTTTTTGGGAATGGGAACAAATAGGGATCCCTTCCAGTTAGTTGGCAAGATATCTGCCATCCATATTTGTTGATAAAGACTGGTAAGTAAGTCCATGGTTGCATCTGTTTCATGAAACACCATCAATCCCTGAAACCTTATTTTTTATAACAACATCAGTGCAGTTTAGATTACTTTCTTCAGTACAATCAGTTCTTAAGGACATGCTACTTCTGAAATGGTTCAGTGTTGACAAATTAGTTTTGGTACAGTTACTCTTTATATTTTTTTCTATCTTCTTTTGATGTTTCCCACATCATTGAAAATTTTCTTCATAGAATTCTTCAATGTGTTACAACTCAAGGTTTGATTTTGTTTTTTCATTTCTTTGAGCATGAGAAATATCCAACATGGTCTTTCCTTTTGGTTTTCTAGCTCCAATTCCTTACACACTTCCTTATAGTACCTTGCTTTGTCTTCTCAAGCTGCCTTTTGATATCTTCTGTTTGCTTCTCTTACCTAAGCATTTCTTCCCCGTGTTTTAGGTCCTTTTCATTCCAGTACAAGTTTCAGAGTCTTTTCTGACATCCATTTTGGTCTTTTCCATTTTGCCTGTCATTGGAATGAGCTTTTGCTTTTTTCATAGTTAATATTCTTTTTAAAAATAATTTTTATTGTGATTTTAATGAATGTTTACAGAAAATTTGGATTTCCATTCACTCACTGTTGCACATTTTTCTTCCTACTCCTGCCCACGCCAGTTCTCTTTTCTCTTTAAAAAATTCATTCATTGTTGTATAATTTCTTCTGTCCCCTCCACCCCACACCATTTAGCGATGCAGCTCTTGTTCTAGACTGTTACAATGCAAATAATGTCTAATCGCATATTCCTTTTAAACAGTTCTTTCCTGCATCTATTCCAATTCAATGTTCATTATTTATCCCCTATTTCTTAGTTAACCTCATGTCAGTCCCGTTTTTTTATAACAGTGGCATTATGCAGTATTTGTCCTTTTGTGACTGAGATATTTCACTCAGAATAATGTTATCCAGTGTCAACCCATTTTGTGTATATTTTATGAGCTCCTTGTTTTTCACTTTTGCATAGTGTTCCATTGTGTGAATATACTACAGCTTCTCTATCCATTCATTTGGTGATGAACACTTGAGTTGCTTCTATCTCTTTGCTACTGTGGACAATGCAGCAATAAACATGGATGTGTATATATCTGCTTAGGTGGAAATTCTGGTTTCTTTAGGATATATTCTCAGTAGTGGAATTACTGGATCAAATGGTATTTCTATTTCCAAATTTTTGAGAAAGTGCCATACTGCCTTCCATAGTGGCACCATTTTACACTCCCACCAACAGTAACTAAGAGTTCCAATTTCTCCTGGGTAACAAATATGATATATCATATTTGTTTTGATTTACATCTCTCTTAGAGGTAGGGATTTTGAACATTTCTTCATGTGTTTGCTTACCATCTGAATGTCTTCTTTGACAAAATGTCTGTTCATAGTCTGTGCTCATTTTGTGATTGGGTTATTTTCCTATATTTTGTTGAGGTGCTGGAGTCTTCTATAAATTCTAGATATAAGTCCCTTTTCAGACATGTCAATACCAAATATGTTTTCCCAATCTGTTGCTTTCCTTTTTACACTGATGGAGAAGTTTTTTGATGTGCATAGGTATTTGATTCTTAAAATGTTCCATTCATCTATTTTATTCTTTCCTGGTTGTAGGGTTTTCACTGAAACGGTTTTCAGGAAGGTTGTTCATGTTTTGGATCAGGGCTTCTAGAGCTCTTCAAAGCTTTTATCTGATGAAGTTTATAGTCCTTGATTTTACTTCTAGGTTCTTGATCCTCTTTAAGTTGGATTTTGTATATGGTGTGAGGTGTAGATCTTGCTTGCATTTTCTACAGATAGTTTTCCAGTTTTGCCAACATCATTTGTAAAAGATGCTTTCCACACTTAACTGATTTCATCTCCTTGTCAAAAATCAGTTGACATAGGTAGATGAGCTACTTTCAGTGTTCTTAATTCTATTCCAATGATCTATGTGTCTGTCACTGTACCAGTACCATGCTGTCTTGACAACATAGCTGTGTAGTAGGATTTGAGTTCAGGGAGTGAGATGCCTTGTTTCTCTTTTTCAAGAATGTTTCTCATTTTCAAGAATGCTTTGCTTATTTGAGGTCTCTTTCCATTCCATTTTAAATTGGAAATTGCCTTTTCCATCTTATTGAAGAATGGAATTGGTATTTGTTTTGGGATTGCATTGAACTTGTAGACTGCCTTTGGTAGAATTGTCATTTTCACAATATAGAGTCTTCCTATCCATGAACATGATATATTCTTCTATTTCTCCAGGTCTCTTTTTTGTTTCTTGTAGTAATCTTTCATAATTTTCTTTGACTAGATCTTTTGTGTTTCTAGTTAGATTTACTCCCAAGTATTTAATCTTGTGGTTAGCTATTGTGATGTGTATTATTTTTCTTAGCTCCAGTTCTGTGTTTTCTTTGTCCCTATAGAGAGAAATCCAATTAATTTTTGTATATTAATATTGTATCCTGCCACCTTTGCTGAATTGGTCAACTATGTTCAATAGTTTTCTCACTGTGGCTTGAGGGTTTTCTATGTATACTATCATATCATCTGCATATAATGGAAATTTTACATCCTTTTTGCCAATTTCGATAGCTCTATTTCCTTCTCTTGTCTTAATTGCTATTGCTAAGTCATCCAATACAATATTGAGTAGCAGAAGTGTTAGTGGGCATCCTTGCCTACTTCCTGTTCTCAAAGGGAATGCTTTTAATTTCTCTCCATTGAGAACAATGTTGGCTCTTGGGTTTGAATATATACTTTTTTACTATGTTGAAGAAATTCCCCCTCTATTTTTATTTTGTTGACTTTTTTAATTCAGAAAGTGGCGTTGGATTTTTTCAAAGGCCTTTTTCTGCACCAATTAATAGGACCATGTGGTTCTTGTCTTTGCTTTGTTAATGTGATGAATTACACTGATAGTTTTTCTTAAATTGATCCATCCTTGTATACCTGTTATGAATCACACTTGGTCATGGTGAATTTTTTTTAATGTAATGTTAGATTCTATTGGCCAGAATTTTATTCAAAATTTTTGCATCTATGTTCATAAGAGATATTGGCCTATAGTTTTCTATGTTGGTGATATCTTTATCTGAATTTTGTTTCAAAGATATGTTTGCTTCGTAGAATGAGTCTGGGAGAATTCCATCTTTTTCTATTTTCTGAAATACTTTATGTGGAAGTGATGGCAATTCTTCTCTGCATGTTTGATAAAATTCACTTGTAATACCGTCTGGTTCACGGCTTTTTAAAATTGAAAGTTGTTTTATTACCTGTTCAATTTTTTCTTTTGTAATGGGTCTGTTCAGGTGTTCTATTACAGTCTGTGTCAATTTAGGTAGATTATGAGTTTCTAAATATTTATTAATTTTCTTTAGGCTTTCATATTTGTTTAAGTACATTGTTGTTGTTGGTGGTGGTGGTAGTGGTGGTGATTGCCTTTGAGTCAAGTAGGACACATAGTGACCCTATGAACAAAAGGCCTGAAGCCCCTCTACAACTATCAACATTTTTTAAAGTTCATAGAGTTTCTGGAGGCATGTTGTTTAGGAAATGGATGCCAGTCCTATTTCTAAACTTGTCACAGTATGTTATTGTTGTTATGTGCTATTGAGTCATCTGTGATGCATAGCAGCCCTATGTACAGCAGCTCTGAATCCTTTCCCGTCCTGAGCCAGTCTCGCTAATTCAGACACACCAACACCCATTGCCCTAGTCACTGTATCAATCCATCTCATCTGAGATCTTCCTCTCCTGCACTTTCCCTCCACCCTTCCAAGCATAATGTCCTTCTCCAAGGACCAGCCTCTTCTGGCCATGTGACAAGAGTAAGTGAGGTAGAGCTTCAAATTCCTAGCTTCTAAGGAGAGATTTGGTTTCACCCTCTCCAAGACAGATCTATTTGTTTTCTTGGCAGTCCATGGTATGTTCACGACTCTTCTCCAGCACCACAACTCAAAGGCATCTATTCTTCTGTCATCCTTAGTCATTGTCCATTTCTCTGATACAATATGTAATTGAGAAAACCGTGGCCTGGATTAGGTGCACTTTTGTATCTAGACTAATATCATTGCTCTTCAGCACTCTGGAGAGGTCCAAGACAGCAGATTTTCCCAATGCAATTCATCTTTTGATTTCCTGACTGTTGGTGTTAAGACTGTTAACTGTGGATCTCAGTAAGCTGTAATTGCTAACAACCTCAATGTCTTATCCTTCTATTATGGTGCTGCCAATTGGCCCAGTGGTGAAATCTTTGTCTTCTTGATGCTTAGCTTTAATCCTTATAGAAGACTACGGTCCTTGACCTTTTGAAGCAAGTGCTTTAGGTCTTCTTCAGTTTCAGTAAGCAAGGTTGTGTCTTCTGCATATCATAGGTTGTTAATGAGTCTTCCTCCAATCTTAATGCCACACTTCTCCTCATTAAGCCCTTCTTCCCTAATGATCTGTTCTGCATAGAGATTGAAAAGGTACAGGGACAGGATGCATCTCTGATGCACTCCTTTCCTGATTTTGAACCATGCAGTGTTTCATTGCTCTGTTCTGAGGACTACTTTTTAGTCCCAGTATAGATTTTGTATAAGCACAATCATGTGTTCTGAGATTCCTATTTTCCTCAAGGTTAGCCACAATTTATTGTGATCCACACAGTCAAATGTGTTTGAGTATCGTTTTTGTATAATCTTCCATTGTTAATCCTTTTACTTTAGTTTGTTCTGTTGAGATATTGCCCCTTTCATCTCTTATTCGGGTTATTTGTGTCTTTTCTCTCTTTTCCTTTGTTAGTTTTGCTATTAGTTTTTCAATTTTATTGACCTTTTATAAGAACCAACTCCTGGTTTTGTTCATGGTTTTCAATGTATGCTTACGGATTTTCTTTTGAGATCTATTCTACATGGTTTCACTCAGCTCTTTGGAGATATATATTCTCTCATTTTTCAGTATGCCTGGAATTTTTTTTCTAGTAATTCTTCCACAATTTTCTCTCTGTGCCTTTATTTGCTTCTTCCTGTTCTCAGATTCCAATTATACACATGTTGATGGAATTATTCTTAGGCTTTCTTCTTCTTTATTCCTTTTTGATTTTGCCTTTTGTTCTAGAAGCTCAGTGGTGATCATTCTGTCTTCTATTTTGCTGGTTCTGTGTTGCATTTCTTCAACTCTGTTCATACGTTGCTCCAACATATTGACAGCATCTGAAACACTGATCTTCATAGGCTGGATCATGGTTTCTTGGTTTTTCTAGAGCCTCTAATGATTCATTTGTTTTATCTGCATTTTCTTGGATTTTTTTTAAGTTCCTCTTGGTTTTTGCTCCAGAGTCCTGTAATTCTTTGAGTTTATTTTTCACCCATTGAAAATATTCAATCATGAATCCACCAGATGTCATGCTGGAGTAGAGGCAAAATCTCCTCCTGAGTCATTTGGATCCAATTCAATGGTACACAATAAGAAAAGAAAAAGAAAGAAAGAAAGGGGAAAAAAAGAAAATATTCAATAATTATTCTTTTGATTTCTATGTCAGAAAGATCCATCAGACTTTCTGGCTTTAGGAAAGCCATTGATACTGTGTCGCTTTTTTGGAGTGACATCTTGTTTTGGGTTTGTGTAGAGTAGAAAGTAGTCTGCTTCTTCTATGACATTGCTGTGATAGAATTTTTCATGCCTGAGGCCTTAGCAGGCTCTTGTTCTGAGAACCTTGGTTCAGGAAGTTATTGCTCCAGGGGAAGGCTGGGCAGCTACCCTGCCTGAGTTTTTCTCTGATTTCTTTTTTCTTCTACTAGTTTATTTACAAAATTCAGATACAAATTTGAACAAAATCTTTCCATTTCCCTCACCCCCCATCCACCAAATTGTACAACCCAATAATTAATCCCCCCTTCTGTCTGCACATACACATCCCTCTGCTTCCAGACTCTCCCCACACCCCAGATCCTCATACGCATTCTACAATAATGGTTTTTTTTATACAATATTTATTCTTATGGGACTGAGTTAGTTCACTCAGCATAATGCTCTCCAGCCCATCCCAAGTTAGGTGATAAATAATTAACAAATTTTTTGTCTCTGCATACTGCATAGTATTCCATTGTGTAAATGTACCATAATTTCTCAATCCATTCTTTTGTGGTTGGACATTTGAGCTGTTTCCATGTTCTTGCAATATTGAATAATTCTGCTATGAACACTGGTGTACAAATGTTAGTTTGTGCCTCCGTTCTCATATTTTCAGGGTATAGTCCAAGTAGTGGCATAGCTGGGTCATATAGAATTTCTATTTTTAGCTTTTTGAGGACGCACCAACTGCCTTCCAGAATGATTGCACCATTTTAAAATCCCACCAACAATGTATAAGTACTCCTTTCTCACCACATCCTCTCCAGCATCTATTACTTGCTGCCCTGTTAAACTTTGCCACTTTTACTGGAGTGAGATGGTACCTGATTGTGGTTTGATTTGCCTCTTTCTTATTACCAGTGATTTGGAACATTTCTTTATGTGTCTATTTGCCATTAAAATATCTTCCTCTGTGAAATTTTTTTCCATGTCTTTTGCCCATTTTGCAATTGGGTTATCAGTCTTTTTCTTGTGGAGGTCCGGGAGTATTCTGTAAACTTTCATTATAAGATTCTTGTCTGAGAAAGAAAACCTCTCTCTGATCTTTTGACACAGGGAAGACTTGCTTCAGGTGGGGAGAGTAATGGCCTCTGAATTAGCAGCTTTCTCTGTCAGGAAACTGCTGCAGCTAAGTGGGCCCAAAGAGTCCCCAGCTCAAGGGAGCTCAAGTTCTGGGATGGAGGAAGAAATGGCTTCAACTGTGATATTGGTATTCCTGGTGCAGTTCAGAGAGGCAGTAGCAGGTCATCCTCCAGACAACAGGACTATGGTAGTGGTTTAGGGCCTCACGAGGAGGGGCTGGTTCCTCCAGGTGGTGGGAAGC
Source organism: Elephantulus edwardii (assembly GCF_000299155.1). NCBI lineage: Eukaryota > Metazoa > Chordata > Mammalia > Macroscelidea > Macroscelididae > Elephantulus > Elephantulus edwardii. The sequence goes on from NW_006400131.1 coordinate 433,061, forward strand.
CACATTAACAAATTTTTAAGACAGGTACCTAGTTAATCAACTGGAAGTAATCCATGACAGCTTTGGTGACATGTGGCTTTGATGACTATAGGTAATATTCATGTTGTTATTCTAAAACTCCTTTGATCTTCAGTCACTAGTGTTCATTGCACCAAATTCATGATTTACTAAATTGGACAACTTTTTACTGCCTGGATTTGTAGCATTTGATGTAAGGAAATGTGTGTTTCATTATATTTTTTAAACATCATAAGCAAAAAGGACAGTATGAGTGATACATGTTTCTAGAATTTAAGATATATGGGGCAAATCATATGTTCATAATAGCAGTATTTATCATGTGCTGGGTTCTTAAAAAAAACTTTACATAAGTTAATTCAGCTAGTCCTGAAGCAAATGCTATTATTATCCTCACATCAATTTTCAGATTAGATAACTAAGATAACTTTGAGTCATTTGTGACTTAAGCTACTCTATGCACAACAGAATGCAACACTGCACAACAGAATGCAACATGGCTGGGCCTATTCTATCCTCAAACTTAGTGTCGTGCTTAAACTCATTTCCTTCAAGGTCTTCTTTTTCTTAACATTACACAATATAAGGCAGAGCTGAAACTTAAACCAACTCTGTTGCTCTTAACCGTTATACTAGACAATCAGTTAGCATTCTAGGAAGGAATATCTATATCTACTTATTTAGAAGGTTATATATATTTAAAAAAGGAAGATCTTTAACAAGATGGATTGATACAGTGTTTGGAAAAATGGAGTCCAACACAGAAAGGATTGTGAAGATGGTGCAGGACTTGATAGTGTTTAGTTCTATTGTCACTATAAGCTGAAACTGGCCCAATGATATCTAACAATAATAAGCTATCAATATCCATGTTTGTTGTTGTTATTGTTCACCATTGAGTCGGTACTGGCTCATAATTGACCCTCTAGTGGGTTTTGAAAGGCAATAATTCACATGGGCAGTTGATTGCCCTTCTTTCTTCTGTGAAGAAGATGGTGTATTCGAACCATGTGCCATTAGGTTGGCAGTGAAGCACATGACCACTAGACCACCAGAGCTTTCTATAGCCATATATCTAGTCAAACCTTTACTTGTATTGCTGAAATATTATATGGGGGAACTATTGAATGTTGCAGGAGGCATCTAGGGTCATTATAGCAACAAGAATTGGTGAACTCTGAACCATTTTAGGAAATAGCACACTATCAAGAATAGAACAAAAAGAAGCCAAAGCTACTGAAGATATTGGTAAAATAAACAAAACAAAACCATAGAAAAACCCACAAGGCTTCAGGAATTGCTAGAACATTAACTGAAATGCTTCAGCAAACTGATGCAGACTTGAACATACTCAATCATCTATGCCACAAAATTTAGAAGACAAGTTACCTGGCCAAAAATGTGAATCCCAGAACACTTGATTGTGCTAATATGAAACCTACACTTGGACCAGGAGGCTGTCGTCAGAACAGAGCAAGGAAACACTGCATGGTTCAAAATTGGGAAGGTTGTATGCTAGGGCTGTATCCAGTCTCCATATTTTTTCAATCTTTATGCAGAACAGGTTATCCAGAAGTCTGGGCTCTATGAGGAGAAATGTGGTATCAGGATTGGAAAAAGAATCATCAACAACCTGTGTTATGCAGATGACACACCCTGCTCGCTGAAACTGAGGAGGACCTGAAGCACTTGCTGTGGAAGGTAAAGGACTGCAGTCTTCAGTATGGATTGAGACTCAATATAAAGAAAACAAAGATTTTCATCACTGGGCCAATTGGCAGCATCAGGATGAATGGTGGAGAGATTGAGATTGCTCACAGTTTTGGTTTGCTTTGGCTCCACAGTCAACACTCTTGGCACCAGAAGCCAGGAAATTAAAAGACATATTGCTATGGAAAAGTCTTTGGTTGGAGACCTCTGTAAAGTGCTGAAGTGGTCGGATATCTGTCTGTAGACTAAGGTGCTCCTGACACATGCCATGGTCTTTGCAATCATTTGCTATGCATCATAGAGCTATACAATGACTAGGGAGGATAGAAAGAGAATTGATGCCTTTGAGGTATGATGTTGGTGAAGAGTATTGAATATATCATGGACAGGTAGGAAAACAAACAGGTTTGTCCTGGAGAGGGTGAAGCCAGGCTGCTTCTTGCAGGCAAAGATTCTGAAGCTTTGTCTGACAAACTTTGGGCATGTTGAAAGGAGGGACCAGTCCTTGGAGAGGGACATCATGCTTGGGAGGGTGGAGGGACAGCGCAGGAGAGGAAGACCCTCAATGAGATGGATTGATTCAGTGACTGGGGTAATGGGAGTAGGTGTGTCAGAGATGGTGAGATTGGCGCAGAATAGGGCAGAGTTTAAGGCTGTTGTACTTATGGTCACTATGAGTCGCAGGTGACTCAACAGCACATAACAACAAGAACAACAACAACAACAACAACCACCTGGCCAAGTGACTAAAAGAGATCCATAATTGTATCAATTCCAGAACTAAGTAATCCAACAAAATGTGGAAATTATGGAACGATAATATTAATAACACATACAAAAGTAAAATCTTGCTGGAGAATATTTTTTTAAATGGCTGTAACAGTAGACAGACAGGGAACTGTTAGAAATTACAGTTGGATTCAAAAGGCACCTGGGACAACAGATATCATTGGTAATGTAGGATAGATCTTGATTAAAACCTGATAACCACAGAAAGATGTTTATTTGTGTTTTCTTGACATAGTAAAAGGCATCTGACTGTGTGGATCATAAAAATTATGGATAACAATGAGAAGAATGAGAATTCCTGAACATTTAATTGTGCTCATGTGGAATTTGTACAAACTTTCTGGAGGAAAGATTGAAGATGTCATTATTTCCTTTTACTTAGATGCATAATCAATAGCTGATGAAATAGCAGTAATCAAACAATGCATTCATTGAGCAAATCACTATAAAGAGGTCCTAAAGAACAATGATATCAATTTAAAGACAGAAGAGTGCCTAATTCAAGCCATAATATTTCCAATTGCTTCGTGTATGTGAAAGCTGAACCGTGAAAAGGAAGATGAAAGAATTAGTGTCTTGAATTGCCTTGGCAATGAATATCCTATTGACTGCCAATAAAGCAAATCAATTTGTCTTGGAGAAAGTGCAAACAAGATGTTCTTTAGAGACAAGATATTTCATCTCACATACTTTGGGCATACTATCATAAGGAGCTAGTCATGGAAAGGGGTATCATGCTTAGAAAAGTGAGAGAGAGGAAGAATCTCAGCAACATGGACTTGACACAGTGGCTACAACAAAGGGCTTATGAAAAGCAAAAAATGTGAAGGTGATATAGTATAGGATCAAGAAAGATTTTCATGTTTCATACAGGTTACTTCAAGTCACAGATGACATGATGGCACGAAACAATACTAATATTTATATCATATCTAGGTAACTCTGGTGGCCTAGTGGCAAGAAGCTGTGCTGAAATCCGGAAGGCATACAATTCGAGGTCACCAGCTGCTCCATGGGAGAAGGATGGGCAATCTCCTCCTGTGCAGTTAACTACCTCTGAAAACCCATGGGAGGGTCAGCTATGGGTAGGTTCTTGCTCGATGGTGCACACAACAGCACATTGTGTGTGTTTGTGTGTGTGTGTGTGTGTGTGTGTGTGTAATATGTATAACAATGCTCATGAAATTTTAGCATGTATAGTTATTCATCTTCAGCCTTTTGTAGAAGATAGTTATTTGTAACTTTGCTAACGTTGTATACACAATTTGAAATAATCAGGACTATTAAGAATTATTCTCATTCTCTAAATTTAAAGTTGGTAATGCTTGTGTGACTTTGGGCAAGAGAATTAACTTTTTCAAACTTCTCCATGAGTGTGGAACTCTATTTCCTTGTCTTCTTTGCTTTTTATACAATGGTACTTAGAAAGAATTAGATATGGAACCCACACAACAAAGAACATTTTCCAAATTTACAACCAAAGGCTTTGGCATAGCTGAAATTTCTGTCTGAAATGTAGTCTTGATCCCATGTTTGTCATTTTAACTCTCTCTCAGAAGTTACTCCTGTTTTGCAGTTATCAGATAGTTTACTTATTGGGTCACGTTTAAAACAAAGATCTGTTTTTGTTTTTTGTTTATTTGGGGTTTTTTTATGTTGCAGAAACTATCTGACCTTAATGAAGTCAATTTTCAAAGGAAACATTTTAGCAAAATACCACCATTAAGAATTACTTATAAACAGTTTTTTTTAATATCTCAATGAACCAAATGTTTGAGCATAGCGCATGCTGACATTCCATGATTTTGTCTTAAAACTAACTCCTTTGTCTCCTTGAACTTTGGAGTGCTTAGTTTCACTTTAGAAATTCTTTGTTTCCCAGTCCAGATAGCTTTTATTCTTTCATTAAAGCTTACTGCTTTAGTTTGAACAGTGACTTAGATATTTCTTAACTATTTATTAGTATCAGAATAGTGGGATTTGAAGATGTCTTGTCTTTAATCCCTCTACTGTTCATAGGGTTTTCAGAGATCTACTATTTAAGAAGTAGATGGCCAATCCTGTTTCTCAGTCTGTATTAATCTGAGAGCTCTACTAAAACCTGTCCAACATGGATAATCCTTGCGGCATTTGACAAACCAGTGGCATAGCTTTCAGCATCATAGCAATTCACAAGTTATCTCAGTCAATGAATTGACAGACAAGTGTTGTACCAATTAGAACAGTATAATTAAAAAATACAAAAAAGTGACAACTTATTGTTATACTTGTAATAGCAAATCAGGCTTCACACATGGTTTACTATAAGAGCAAATCTTTAGTAGCCTTGAAAAGTCCAAGACCTAGATTGTGAGACCCTTGAATTCATATGTCTCCATGGACTCTAAGCATCTAGAAGTGTAACTCTATGGAATTTGCACTCTGCTTTGTTGTATACATTTCTTCAAGACTTCTTGGCAAATTTGTTTTCATTTTGTTCTTGCAAGAATTAACTTTAACACTCTTAACACGAGCAGTCAGGGAATCATAAGATGAATTGCATTGGAAAATCTGCTGTCATGGACCTCTTCAGAGTGCTGAAGAGCAACGATGTCAGTCTGGACATAAAGGTGCACCTGATACAGGCCATGGTTTTCTCAGTTTCTTGTTATGCTTTAGAGAGTTGGACAATGACTAAGGATGATGGAAGAAGAATAGATGGCTTCCAGTTGTGGTGCTGGAGAAGTCTTGAACATACCATGGACTGCCAAGAAAACAAATAGATCTGTCTTTGGAGAGGGTGAAACCAAGTCTCTTCTTGGAGGCTAGGATTTTGAAGCTCCACCTCACTTACTTTGGGCAGGTGGCAAGAGAAGTTGGTTCTTGGAGAAGGACATCATACTCAGAAGGGTGGATGGATAGTGCAGGAGAGAAAGACTCTGGATGAGATGATTGATACAGTAACTAGGGCAATGAGGATTGGTCTGTCAATATTAGTGAGACTGGCTCAGGACAGGGAAGGGTTCCGAGCTGCTATACATCATTGCTATACATCGTAGGTGACTCAATGGCACATAACAACAATGACATACTATGACAAGTTTAGAATCAGGAGTGGCATCCACTTCCAAAAAAAATGCCTCCAGAAAGTCTATGAACTTTGATAAATGCCAGTAGTTGTAAAGGGGCTTCAGGCCTTTTGTTCATAGAGTCTCTATGAGTCATGCTCAACTTGAAGGTAACCAACAACAACAACAACAAAACCAGTGACTGGAGTATTCGAGTGTCAGAGACAATAAGATTGGCACAGGATAGAACAGAGTTTAGAGCTATTGAACATAGGGTGGCTATTAGTCGGCATATAACAACAACAGTAGCAGAAGTAAAGGTCTGGTTTTGTGCAAATTACTGTCTTAGAAATTTTTGAGTTTGTGGAATCTCAAGATCACTCAGCTACACAAAACCAAGGAAATGAGCCCACCAGGTATAGTCATTAGGTGGTTTTGTGGAGTGGTTAGACATTTTTATGGAAGGAGAAGCTGGTGCATAAAAAAGGCTAAAGCATTAGAATGTTCACCAGTTACAAGATCAAAACAATAATACATAATATTTCAAGCAATACACTGTCTAAATTCTGTTATAGTCTCACAAAGTTTTACTGAATCCAAGAGTCATAACTTTGAATGAAATCAGATTTCCTCTGTAAATGTTAGATGTAATTTTCAACAGATAATATTTTCCATGTAATTAGGTCTCTTATTGTTTCTTATATTAGTGTTTTAAGTTTCCCTTATAAAGGCCTTTTGTGTCTCTAGTTAGGTTTATTCCAAATATCTCATACTGTGGTTGTTTATTGTAAATGATATTACTTTCTTAGTCTCCTTTTCCATACTTTCTTTGTTGATACCTCATGGATTTTTGTATGCTGATATTGTATCCTGTCACTCTATTAAGTTGGTCTACTAGGTCAACAAGTATTTTACTATTTGTTAATGAACAGGAAGACTCAACATTATGAAGATTACAATCCAAGAGCAATCTACATATTTAACACAATCCCTATTCAGATACCAAAGTCATTCTTTTAAGAGATAGAAAAGACAATTTACAATTTTATTAAAAAAGGAAAGAGACCCCAAATAAGTGAAGCTCTTCTGAAAAATAAAAATGGAGCAATTGATCGATGCCCGATCTCGAAACATACTACACAACCATAGTAATAATAATAAAACAGCATGTTATTGGTGCAACAGACACAGACAAATGCAATAGAATCAAGAACCCAGAAGTCAACCCATCTACCTACAATCAATTGATATTTGACAAGGAAACAAAACCTATCAAATGAAAAAAACGACAACTTCTTCAACAAATTGTGCTGGCTCTGGTGGCCTAGTGGCAAGAAGCTACACTGCAATATTGAAGTCATATGGTACAAATCCAGCGGCCCATTCCATGCAAGAAGGATGGAGTGATTAACTGCCTCTGAAAACTCACCAGCAGGTTAGCTGTGGATCTCTTCCTACTCTATTGTACACAACGCCAACCTGTAGAAGCTCTGTCTGATGTACTTGAGACATGTTGCAAGGAGGAGCCAGTCCTTGGAGGGAGACATCATGCTTGGAATGGTAGAGGTACGTGAAGGAAAGGAAGACCCTGGATGAGATGGATTGACTCATTGATGAGGTTAATGGGAGTAGATGTGTCAGAGACAATGAAATTGGCTCCAGATAGATCAGGGTACAGAGGGTCGCTATGATTCTGAGTCGACTTGGCGGCATGTAACAACAACCTATAAAAACGAAAAACAGGGCCCACATCTCACACCACACACAAAAATCTATCAAAGTTGATCAGAGACCTGGGGGGAAAATTCAAAATGAAAAGGCTCATAAGAGATAAAAGGAACTAAACTTAGAAACCCTAGCTTATGGCATAAATACACTTGGCAAGTACAGTGAGAAATGCACAATCAGGAGTAAAAGAACTAGATCTCATAAGAATACAGCATAATATCATTATTGTAAATATATAAGTATACCTGACCAAGATGTGTAAATATTCAAAAGTAGAAGGAGGTAGAAAAAAGGGGAAGGAGGGAAATAACTAAGATAGCAATTGTTCATGGGCAGATGAGGATGGTGGTAAAGGAATAGGAAAGGTTCAATGGGGACTTGAAAAGATGGGGGTAATAATAGGCATAGATCAATGGAAGTGTAGCCAAGTTCTCCTTATGGGCAAAGACGGTGAAACGTCTTCTCACTTATTTTGGGCATGATGTCAAGGGAGGGACAGTCCTCTCAAAAAGATATCATGCAGAAAAAGATAGGAGGTGAAATGGCACAAGGACTGTAACAATGGGCTAGAGCAAATCAGAGTTCACACGATGGCCCTGTGTGGAACAAGATTCAGATCTGTGGTTTGCTAAAAGTAACAGTTGACTCATTGGCACCTAACAACAACAGTATGAATCTTCTGAAAGCATAGAAAAGGTAGGATAACTTTCGTACAGAATAAAGGTTATAAATTAACAAAATTAAAATGTCTCAATTTTTCTCCTACTCTATTTGCTTTTTAAAAATCCATTCTTTTATGGATGCTGAAGGTTTTCCAATTATATATATAAAGTTAGCTATCTGCTAGAATTAATTACATTTAAAAGAAACAGAGTAATTTCCATGTTGTTGAAATTAAGGAATTGTAAGAGGACTGGCTTTCTACTAAGAACTTTATTTGATCCTAGGAAACCAAAGTTTCAAACTAATTCTTAGCATTCTTGACAAATAAGTCTGAATCTTCCCCACCTCATACTCTGTCAGTTTGATGGTTTGGGATTCATAATTTTAAAATACTGTAAATTGAATATACTAGAAATAACTTGGAATTTCAGTGATTAGTTTAGGAAAATGAGTTTCCATCTGCGTTTCAACTTGTGTCATCTTTTCCTTACCCTGGGGATCTATCCTATAAAGCTCAAATTTCTTCAGAAGATCTAAATTATCTCCATATGAGACTTCGATAAGTTACTAATCTTACCTAAGATCTTTTTTGCTGTTATTGTTAAATTGAATCAACTTCTCCCAAGAATTTTATATACTATTCAAGAAATTGGGTTCCTATATTTTGAGCGGACATCATAGACTGGTAAATGTTTACATATGTTTTATGTCTCATTTTATGCCCAAATATCTGTCTTATAGTAGGAAGTCCTTGCTAGCATTTGCTAGATATTCTTTTTTCCTCATAAGGTAGCCTTTTAGTATTTAGTAAAACTCTATCTTGCACTTATGAGCTGGGCTTTCAATACCAATATTGAAAAAAATATAATTGCTTTTTTTCTTCTTTTTATATAGAAAAGCTCAATCTGGGAAGAATTGACACAAGAGCATACAGCTGTTTGGCTTATCAAACAGAAATGGAATATGTATAACTGGTCAAAAGAAGTCAAGGGTACAATGTGAGTGGAAAAAGGAGTTGTTGTTGCTGCTGTTATGTGCTGTCGAGTTGACTATGACTCATAGCAAATTGTGCCCTATCCTGAGCCAACCTCACCATCTCTGAAATTTCTGATACCATTACCACCAGTCACTATGTCAGTTTATCTCATCCAATCTTATTTCCTGAACTGTCCTTCCATCCTTCCAAGTATGATGTCCTTCCCCAAGAACTGGTCTCCCCTGGCAACATACCCAGTGTATGTGAGATAAAATTTCTAAATCCTTGTCTCCAAGCAAGGAGTAGCCTGACTTCATCCTCTCCAGGACAGACTCCAGTACCATGACTGAAAAGCATCAATTCTTCTTCTTTCATCTTTAGTCATTGTACAGCTCTCAGATGCATAGTAAGCAATTGAGAAGACCATGGCCTGCTTCAGGATCACCTTAGTTTCTCTTCGGCACAAGTGTGAATGTGTGGATGGGAGTGGACAAATAGGGGTGTTAAAGGACAAGGTAATGTGCAAAGTGACTGGATGATATGGGGCAACAAACGTTATGAATCAGTATTAATTAATTATATAAAATGCAATGTGCAAGAAAGAAACACAATGTATCTAACTGATGGAATACAAACAAATAAAAATTATTAAGAAAGTAGGCTTAATGAAGTGAATTATTTGTTTCTATTAATATAATGGGGCCTTTAAAAGAAACAAATTGCTCTCAATTGTTCCTTCAAAGGATCCTATAAATCTTGCAGAAGACAAGGTAATGCAAATGTTTCTACATCTGCATGGTACTATTGAATTAGATTTCTGAAAATATTTACTTTTACTATGTGTTTGCTGCAGAAGGCCACAGACTACAGCCTTCAATATGGATTGAAGCTCAACATCAAGGAAATAGATTCTCACCGTGGACTGATTGGCAGCATTATGGTAGATGGAGAAGAGATTTAGATTGTTGACAGCTTTAGTTAGCTTGGCTCCACAATCAACACTCTTGGTACCATCATCCAGGAAACAGGAATCCCGGAACACTTGATTGTGCTTATGTGGAGCTTCCACTTGGACAAAGAAGCAGTAGTCAGAACAGAGCGGGGAAATACTACACTGTTTAAAATCAAGAAAGGAGTGTGTCAGGGATGCATCTTGTCTCCTTAACTTTTCAATCTATATGTGGAACAGATCATTAAAGAGGCTGAACTTTATGAGGAGGAACATGGCATCAGGATTAGAGGAAGACTCATCAACAACCTGTTATGTTACACAGATGACATAACCCTGCTTGCTGAAATGGAGGAGGACCTGAAGCACTTGCTGCAGAGGGTCAAGGACTGTTGTCTTCAATATGGTTTCAAGCTCAAAATCAAGAAGACAAAGATTCTCACCACTGGGCCAATTGGCTGCACCATGATGGATGGAGAAGAGTTTGAGACTGTTAACAGTGGCAGCTTGCTCGGGTTCACAGTCAACACTCTTGGCACCAGCAGTCAGGAAATCAAAAAACAAATTTCATTAGGTAAATCTACTGTTAGGGATCTTTCTGCAGTACTGGGTAGCAACAATTTCAGTCTAGAGACTAAGGTGCACCTTTCTAGGCCATGATCTTCCCAATTACTTGTGATGAATCAGAGAGCCAGACAATAACAAAGGATGACAGAAGAAAAATTGACTTCTTTGAGTTGTGGTACTGGAGAAGAGTCTTGAATATACCATAGATCACCAAGAAAACAAATATATCTGTCTTGGAAAGGGTGAAACCAACTTTCTCCTTGGAGGCTAGGATTTTGAAGTTCTGCCACACATAATTCGGGTCCTTGGAGAAGGATATCCTGCTTGGAAAGATGGAGGGACAGAACAGGAGAGGAAGACCCTGGATGAGGTAGATTGATGCAGTAGCTAGCTAGCACAATGGGAGTAGGTGTGTTGGAGTCAATGAGACTGGCTCTGGATTAGGCAGACTTCAGAGCTATCACTGGCTGTGAGTCACCGCCAACTTGATGGCACATAACAAAACAACAAAAGGGCAAACCTGTTTATTGTCCTAGCAGTCAATGGTATATTTCAATACTCTTTTCCAGCACCATAACTCAAAAGCATCAATTCTTCTTCTATCTTCATGAATCATTGTCTGGTTTTCTGCAAAGACCATGGCTTGAATCAGGCACATCTTAGTCTCTAGACTGACATCATTGCTCTTCAGTACTCTGGAGAGGTCCCTGATAGCAGATTTTCCCAGAGCAATTATTTTATATTTCCTGTCTGCTGGTACCAAGAGTGTTGATTGTGGAGCCAAGCAAGTTGAAGCTGTTATCAATCTCAATCCCTTCACTGTCTATCATGATGCTTTCTATTGGCCCAGTGGTGAGAATCTTTGTTTTCTTGATGTTGAGATGTAATATACATTGAAGGCTATAGTCCTTGATATTCTGCAGCAACTGCCTCAGGTCATCCTCAGTTTTGGTAAGCAAGGTTTTGTCATGTGCATAACAGAGGTTGCTGATGAATCTTCTTCCAATCCTGATGCCACATTCCTCCTCATAAAGCCCAGTGTGGCAGATTATTTGTTCTGCATGTAGATTGAAAAGGTATGGAGATAGCATGCATTCCTAGTACATACCTTTCCTTATTTTGAACCGTGCAATGTTTTTCTTTTTCAGTTATGATGACTGCCTCCTGATCCAAGTATAGGTTTCACATAAGCACAATCAAGTATTATGGGATTACCATTCCTCACAGAGTTAGCTGTAATCCACACAGTTAAATGTGTTTGAATAGTTAATGAAATACAGAGAGACATTTTTTTCTGGTTTTCTCTGCTTTCAGCCAAGAATCATCTTACCTTTGCTATAATACCCCTAATGCCATGGCCTCTTCTAAACCCAGCCTGCACATCTGGCTGTTCTCTGTTGATGTGCTGTTCCAGTAGTTTTTTGATAATTTTCAGCAGGATCTTGCTTGCTTGTGATAGTAATGATATTGTTTAATAATTTAAAAACTCTATCAAGACATCTTTCTTTGGAATAGGAGCAAATATGGATCTCTTCCAGTCAGTTGGCCAGGTGGTTGTTACCCAGATTTCTTAGCATAACTTGATGAGCGCATCCAAGGCAGCTTCTATTTGGTGAAATATGCCTTTTAAAAATTTTTTTTATTATTATTATCATTATTAATTTTAATAGACATTTTCAGAGGTTTTGGATTTCCATTCATTCATTGCCGCACTTTTCTCCCTGCCCACCCCTCCCCACCAGCTCACTTCCCCCTCTAAAGAGAAAAAAACAATTCCTTCATTAGTGTACAATTCCCACGTCCTCTCCCGCCCCCAACCCCCACCCCGAGTACACTTCTCTATGCAACCTTAATTCTGGATTCCTGTGCTAACCATAATACTCAATCATATATCACTTCTAATCTGTTCTTTCCCTCATCTGTTTCAATACAATATACATAATTTATGTATGTGCCTATTAGTATGTCATAAATTCCTGGGGCCTTGTATTTTGCCAATTCCTTCAGAACAGCTTGAACTTCCTCTTTCATCACCATAGAGTCTTGAGCATATGTTATTTCACTAAATTCTTCTGTGTCAGTAGATAAATAAATACTATATTTATATTAACACATATAATATTTATATTTAACACAAAATATAATTTTAACTTTTGTTACTTCATTGATATTGCTTCATTATCAAAGCCAATGATTTTAACTAAAGAAGTCACAAAATTTATCCATGGGATTTAATTACTTTTAGATTATTTAGAGACGTAATAATCTTCATATGTTCTTGATATATAGTACTTAAATTAACTATTCAATGACATTAGTCATCATTATTGTTATTATGTTTAATAGTATTTATTAAAGATAGCTATGATAAATCTTTAGAAATGAAATAGTTCTCTCTTTTGTTACTTATAGCAACAATCTTTATTCTAATTCTCTAAAAGATTTTTTTCACAGTATAAAGAAACTTTGGATGGGCAGAAACATCCAAAAGTCAAACTAACATCTCCACAAAGAGACTGCACATAAATTTGAAATAAACATCAATTAAATTACTGGAAGAGACTCTACTTAGTCCTTTTTACTAATCCTTATATTGCTAATTGTACTTACTTTTTCTAATTGAAAAGATCATAACTCATTCTTGGACTATTTACCCACAGAATGACTAAAGCTAAAGTCAAAATGTCCTTGTGACTAGTAACAGATGACTTCACCTTCTCCCAAGATCACAAAAAAATTGGTAATGACTTGTCTGATAAGAAACGTATATCTAGAATTTATAGAATACTCAAGTGCTACAAGATAAAGGTAAACAGCCCAGTTGGAAGATGGGCACAGGATATGAACAGACACTTCATCAAATAAGACATTCAGATGGCAAACAAACACATGAAGAAATGTTCAAAATCCCTAGCCCTAAAAGAGAAGCAAATCAAAACAACTATGAGATATCATCTCACCCCTGTACAAATAGCAAAATTCAACAGGGCAGAAAACTACAAATGCTTGGCGAGTTGTGGAGAAACTGGAACCCTTAATCACTGTTGGTGGGAGTGTAAAATGGTGAACCACTATGGAAGACAGTATGTTACTTTCTCAATAGATAGGATCATGTGGTTCTTGTTCTTTGCTTTGTTCATGTGATGAATTACACTGATTGTTTTTCTTACGTTGAACCATTCTTGTATACCTGTTATGAATTCCACTTGGTCATGGTGAATTATTTCTTTGATGTATCATTGGATTCTATTGGCCAGTATTTTATTCAGGATTTTTGCCTATAGTTTTCTATTTTGGTCGTGTTCTTTCCTGTCTTTGGTATCAAAGATATGTTTGCTTCATGGAATGAGTCTGGGAGAATTCCATCATTTTCTATTTTGTGAAATAGTTTATGTAGAATTGGTGACAGTTCTCTGAATGTTTCTTCTCCTCCTACGTTGTCCCTCTACCCTCCCAAGCTTGATGTCCCTCTTCAAAGAAGGGTCCCTCCTTACAACATGTCCAAGGTATATCAGTATTCTTGTCTAGAGAACCAAACTAAGAAAACGGTGTTGAATCAGTGAATTTAAACAACTCTCCATGATTTAGTAAAACTTAGGAAGAAAGATGAAAAATAAACTTGGTGGGTTTATTCTTGTGAATAATAAAAACTGTTCATTTTTTATGATATAGTAAAAACAAT
>NW_006400131.1:448798-454021 GCF_000299155.1 Elephantulus edwardii
GACACCATTGCTCTTCAGTACTTTGGAGAGGTCCCTAACAGCAGACAGATGAGAGAGAGAGGTGGTTGTTGTTGTTATGTGCCATCGAGTCGGCTGGGACTCATAGCTACCCCTATGTACAACAGCCCTGAACCCTGCTCTGTCCAGTGCCAGTCTCACTGTCTATGACATACTTACACCATTACTTCAGTCACTGAATGAATCCACCTCATAGAGGGTCTTCCTCTCCTGTGCTGTCTGTCCCTCCACCCTCCCAAGCATGATATCCTCCTCCAAGGACTGGTCCCTCCTTGCAACATGTTCAAAGTATGATAGACGAAGCTTCAGAAACCTTGCCTCCATGAAGCAGCCTGATTTAACCCTATCCAGGGTGAACCTGTTAATTTTCTTAGCAATCCATGGTATATTCAATACTCTTCTCCAGCACCACAGCTCAAAGGTGTCAATTCTCCTTCTATCCTCCCTAGTTATTATCCAGCTCTCTGATGCATAACAAGTGATTGCAAAGACCATGGCCTGTATCAGGCACATCTTAGTCTCCAGAGTAATGTCGTTGTTCTTCATTACTCTGGAGAGGCCCCTAACAGCAGACTTTCCAATCGCAATATGTCTTTTATTTTCTTTTCTGTTGGTGCCAAGACTGTTGCCTGTGAAGCCAAGCAAACTAACGATGTTAACAATCTCAATCTCTTCACCATCCATTCTGATGCTGCCAGTTGGCCCAGGAGTGAGAATCTTTGTTTTCTTGATATTGAGCCCCAATCCATATTGAAGGCTTTAGACCTTGACCTTCTGCAGCAAGTGCTTTCAGTCCTCCTCAGTTTCAGCAATCAGAATGTGTCATCTGCATAACACAGATTGTTGATGAATCTGCCCCCAATCCTGATGCCACACTTCTCACAGAGCCCAGCCCTCCGGGATAATCTGTTCTGCATATAGGTTGAAAATGTATGGAGATAGGACACACCCCTGGCGAACACCCTTCCCAATTTTGAAACATGCAGTGTTTCCTTGCTCTGTTCTGATGACTGCCTCCTGGTCCAATTATAGGTTTAGCATTAGCCTTAATTTTATTTATTTATTTTACACTTTGACAGTGATAGCACTGTTTGGTTTGGTTTGGTTTTTTTTTTTAAAAACAACCTTATATATGTATATTTAAAAGAACAAAACACTGTCAAAGTGTAAAAAAAAAATTAAGGTTATTATAGTGGCCAGTGTAAATTGCTTATATCTTATTGATCACCAATAAGTCATATGATAGAGTCAATATTCCTTGAAGTTTATCCTGGGCTTATCCTTATGATTGGAACTCCCAGGCTGCTGTTCTAAAGCATTTTTCTCAGAATTGTACTAAGTAAGTGGCCTTCAGAAACTTTAACAGCACCATTAGAATGGCAAAAAACAAATATCTTTACTTCTCATTAAATATTTGCTTTCATTCCCACCCTGGTTGTATTCCCCAAATGAAGTTAACAGCCTTCTACATCCTCTCATTGACATGAAGAGCAGAGATCAAGTGGTTGATAAAGTGTCTACATATCTTATCAGGCCATCTTTTAGCAAGCAATCACTAAACCCTGCATTCCAGAACATAATTCAGCACAGGAACTGCAAAGAAATTATTATTGCAAGTAGAAATAAAAACAAGAGACCACATTTTCTGCTCTTGTTTATGGTATGTTGTTGAGCACATTGAGTTGGAATCAAGGCATAGTTCACTTTTCTACTGGTTTTTAAGAAGCAGTTCTTCATAAGGAAGCAAATTATCTATTTTTCTCCCTTGGAGCAGTTGATGTATTAAAGAAATACTGAATTTTGTTTAAATATTGAAACTATAGGGAATTTGAGAGTTTCTTCTTTCCTTCACCTATTTTTAAAAAATCTATTTATTCCATTCTCTTCATCTTCTCTTTATTCAAAAAGTTGCTGACCAAGTTATCACCTTCATGATTCTGGAGTTTTTTCATCATACCTATCTGTGATTGTTTTTCTCACAGATCACCTTAATTTTTTATTTAGTCATTCATACACATTTTGTTTTATAATATTAATCACAATTGATTAATGGATTTAATGACAATGTCTAATTAGCACCTTGTTGCGTATTGTCTTTCTTGTCACCATTATCTATTCATTTGGTTTTTACTCCCCTCTCTCTCCCTTTCCATTTTAGAAAACCACCCCAAATTATTCTGTCTGTGTAGAAACTTTTTATTAGATTTGAGAATAGTGATCTTTTACTATAGGGGTCCTTTTGTAATGACTTATTTCACTTAGTTTTACTGAACACAAGGGGTTCTTCCCATAGTTAATTCCCAATAAGAGACACAATTGCAATATCCAAAGCACTTTATTGCAGATCTGGAAGAGCAGAGAGAATCTTTTCATAAATTACCTCTCCTTCTAAGAGTCATCATTGGCTTTTACACTTGGGTTAGGTGTTAATCTAGTTCAAAGTTACAGGATTTTTATATTAAAAAAGATCAGGTACTAGTATAGGTACTAGTAAACAGATAATTTGTGATATAGTTTACATATGACTAAGAAGATAACCTTTTCAAGAGTAAATGCTAATCCAAGAAAGAGGTATTTCCTCTCTTGATAAATAGACAGTTTAAGATATATTTTACATATGACAGAGAAAAACAGTTTCAAAGAAAATGCTTTTCCTTTCCTTGTTAACAGTCAGTTTAAAGTACTTTTAATTGAAAGGGAAATTCAGTAAGGAAATTTAGCTCCCAGAAAAAGAAACCTGGTATACTGTCTCTACCCCATAACTTCATCATTTAAAACTGCCTATTCCCACAGCCCTCATTCCTCCAAGCACAAGGAAGCCCATCCTTTTTTTTTATGTCATAGTGCAGACTCAGTATTAAAAAAAATCCGATGCTCACCTGCCTTTATGTATCTTTGGAGCAAGAGTTCCTCTGGGTCATTGACTAACACATTTTCCTTCTTTCAGGTTCTCTGAGAATGCTGCTTGGTCATTCCAGAGTCACAGTTTGGCTATAACACCATGAATAAAAAAAAAATAATTAGGATTCTAGGGCAAAGCAACAAATTCTGCAGGCTGAAGGCAACTGATGTCAGTTTTACAAATATACCATGTGTGTTTGAAGAATCTTGAAATTATTTATACCATCCTATACCATCATAATGTTCTCTGTATGCTTCTGTGTCATGCAGTGTTTTAATTCTTTATTGTTTTTCGGTATTGTATATTACTCCATTGCATGAGTGTACTATATTTTCTTTATTTATTCATCTGTTGACAGACACTTGGTTTGTCTCCATCTCTTTGGTATTGTAAACAATTCTGCAATGAACATGAGATGAGTGTACATATATAAGTTTATTTCAAATCTCTTCCTTCATTAGCACATATTGTTGTTATGTGCCATAGAGTTGCTTGCCACTCATACTGACCCTATGTACAATAACTCTGAAACCTGCTCTAACCTGAGTCAAATCTCATCGTCTTTGACCAATCATCCCATTCCTCCTTCCTCCAGTCACTGAGTAAATGCATCTCATCCTGGGCTTTCCTCTCACCCAGTCTCAATGATGGGGTGGTATTAATAAGTTCAAAATTCTATATGTAAGAATCAATTATAGGGTAGTATTAATAAGTTCAGAATTACCTATATAGGTATCAATTATAGGGTGGTATTAATAAGTTTAGAATTCTTTATATAGGTATTGGTTACAAAACTATAGTTATTTTTCTTCAGCCTGCAAAACTAATTGCTTAGCCTCCGAATTCTGTTTCCTGTCTTCAGTCATATAGTTTGATCTGTCTGTTTACCAGAAGAGGAAATTCATCTATCCTAGATGCTGGTGAAGCTGGTTCTCCAGTCATATGTAAATTATATCTTAATCTGCCTGTTTATCAGGAAGAGAACTAGAGCCGTCCTGAATTATTGATACTTAAATGGGAACTGTCCTTTTCAGATATAAAAATTACTGTTTTTTACTAACAAAAGTGCATTGTTAAATGAGCTAGAGCTTCACCCTAGTATATAAGGCCATGACCACTCCCAGATGTGGAGGCAGTCTTAGAGGTGACTCGCCGTCTCCCAGATCTGCGTAATAAAGTGCATTTATGGTTATTTCAATCCACTTGTCTAATTGGCGACTGACTACAGAAAGAACCCCTTGCATTCAGTAACACCTCTACCCTTCCAAGCATGATGTCTCTCTTCAAGGGCTGGTCCATCCCGGTCACATTCCCAAAGTATGTGAAACAGGGTAAGCTTGGTTTCACTTTTTCCAGGAGAGACCTGTGTTCTCCTGGCTGTCCACAGTATGTTTAACACTTTTTTCCATCACCACAATGCAAAGACATTGCTCCTTCTTCTATCATCTTTATTGTCCATCTCTCAGATTCATAGCAAGTAATTGTGAAGACCATGACCTGGATCAGGTTGACCTTAGTCTCCATACTGATATTGTTATTCTTCAATACTCTAAAGAGGTCCCTGAAAGCAGACTTTCCTAATGCAATTCGTTTTTTGATTTCCTGACTACTGGTGCCAAGAATGTAGACTGTGGAACTAAACAAGCTGAAGTTATCAATAATCTCAATCTCTTCTCTGTCCACCATGAAGCTGCCAATGGGTCCAATGTGAAAATCTTTGTTTTCTTGATGTTAAGCTTCAATCCGTATTGAAAACTACAATACTTGTGTTACTGAAGGCAAGGGGTTCTTTCTGTAGTCAGTCGCCAATAAGACAAATGGAATGCAATATCCATAAATGCACTTTATTACAGATCTGTGGAGGACAGTGGGTCCTGGCCTCAAAGACTGCCTCCCTGTCTGGGAGTGGTCATGGTCTTATATACTAGGGTGAAACTCCAGCTCATTTAACAATGCACTTTTGTTAGTAAAAAAAAGGTGATTTCTACATCTGAAAAGGACATTTCCTATCCGTTATTGTTGTGGTTATGTGCCCTCAAGTCGTTTGTGACTCATAGCGACCCTATGCACAACAGCCCTAAAACCTGCTCTATCGTGCGCCAACCACACTGCCTCCAACACACGCATCCAAATTACCCCAGTCACCGAATCAATCCATCTCATAGAGGGTCTTCCCCTCCTGCACCATCCCTCCACCCTAGCATGATGTCCCTCTCCAAGGACCCGTACTTCCTGGCAACATGTCCAATGTATGTCAGATGAAGCCCCAGAATCCTTGCCTCCAAGGAGTTGCTTGGTTTAAT
>NW_006400131.1:456021-466019 GCF_000299155.1 Elephantulus edwardii
ATCAAACTACTCTACATGACTAAAGACAGGAGACAGGCTAAGCAACTAGTTTTTCAGGCTGAAGAAAAAGAACTATAGTTTTATAACTGATACCTATATAGAGAATTCTGAACTAATTAATACCACCGTATCACTTGCATAAGCGCAATTAAGTGTTCTGGGATCCCCATTCTTCTCAAGGTAAGAAACAATTTGTTGTGATCCACATGGTCAAATGCCTTTGCATAGTCAGTGAAACACATATAAACAATATTCCTCTGGTAATCTCTGCTTTCAGACAAGATTCATCTTCTAAACCCAGTCTGCATATCTGGCAGTTCTATGATGATGTACTATTTACTGTTCATTTGGGATATTCTTCAGCAGGATCTTGCTTGTGTGTGATAATTAGTGATGTTGTTTGATAATTTCCACACTCTGGTTTTCCACACCTTTTTTATGAAATGGGAATAAATACAGATCTCTTCCAGAGCTTTCTTTGGGTTATATATACCTATACATTGTGGTCTAGTGGCAAGGAGCTCCGCTGCTATTCTGAAGGCACAGAGTTCGAGGCCACCAGCTGCTCCACAGGAGAAGGATGGTCAATCTCCTGCCTTTGAAAACCCACCAGAGGGTCAGCTGTGGGTTGATTCCAACTCAACAGTACACAACAGCAACAATATACCTAGTAGTGTGATCATATATGAACAGTATCCTCCTGTGAGAATTACAGCCTCAAAAACCTCAGTAGAGGGTCAGCTGTGAGTCTGTTCTGACTCAAAAACAATGAGAGATAGGATGTAATTTCTGTATCCAATGGTATTTTTAGTCCTAACTTTTTAAAGCTATGTCAAACACCTGTCCATACAGTCTAGGCTTTTTTTTACTATGCTCCTGAAACTCTACTTTTCCAAAGCGGAGCTACAAGGTCTCCCATACACCTAGGAAGGAAAGAATGAACATGTGGGCACTCTACTTTTATTATTTTTATATTGAGGGGTTCTTGGAATATCTGCTAGCAAAGAAGTACACTCTTATGTGAAAAATCAGACCATAAATTACTATGTAACTGTGTGACTTTGGATAAGTTAATGAATGTGATTCTGGGTAACTGTCAGGAGGGACCAAAAAATCAAACTGGGAAAGGTGGAGAGTAAGAGGAGAGGAAAACCCTGAACAAGATGGATTTGTGCAGTGACTGTAACAATGGACTTGAGCATGGTGGCGTTGGTTATCATGGTGCAAAACAAGGCAAGGTTCAGACCTGTTGTTCACACAGTAGCTATGAATCACGGTTGACTTAATGGCACTTAACAACAACAATAATATGGGTCTATTTAAAGGCCAATTTTTGAACCAACCCAGTGGAATTAAGAAATAAACTCCTAAAACAACTATGAGATATAATTTCACCCCAGTCAGAATAGCAAAATTTAACAGAACAGCAAGCAACAAATGCTGGCGAGTTGTGGAGAAACTGGAACCCTTATTAACTGTTGATGGGAGTGTAAAATGGTGCCACCACTGAGGAAGGCAGTGTGGCACTTTCTCAAAAAGCTGCAAAGAGAGATATCCAGCAATTCCACTACTGAAAAGATATCCCAAAGAGACTATAACTGCCACCCATGCAGATATATGCACACCCATGTTTATTGCGGCTTTGTTCACAATAATAAGGAGTTGGAAACAACCTAAGTGACCATCAGCCAACGAATGGATAGAGAAACTGTGGTATATTCACATAATGGAATACTACGCTGCATTGAAATACCAGGAACTCATGCAATATTATTCAAAATTGGTGACCCTGGAGGACATTATGCTGAGTGAAGTATCTCAGTCATAAAAGGAAAAATACACATAGTGCCACTGGTGTAAAACAGGACTGACATCAGGGTTGGGGGAGACTGAGAAAAATGGGTTTAATAATGAAACAGATGAGGGAGAAAACTGTTTAAAAGGATATACGATTAGGTAGTTTTGTAATGACAGGAGTACAGAAAGAAGGCTGCATAGTGGAGTGGACCTGGGGAGAGGGATTGTAAAACAATAAAAGAAGTTTTCTTTTGCTTTTTCAAGAGGGAAGTGTACTGAGGGAGAGGGTTGGGAGGGGAGAAAAGTGCAACAATGAATGAATGGAAATAAAGAAAAAGAAAAAAGAAATACAGTTAAGTGATGAGAGAGAGAGAGAGAGAAACTTCTGGTGATCTACTTCCTTAAAGATGGCTGCCAGGAAAACCCTTTAAGACAGTGCTGCTTGGTAACACTTTGGGTTGCCTTGAATTAGAATCAACTTGATGGTAATAGATTTTATTTGTTTCTTACTAATCTGTTAGTATCATTGTTGTTGTTGTGTACAACTGAATCAAAGCCAAACCACAGCTGACCCTTTTGGCAGATTGTCAGAGGAAGTTAACCACATGGGAGGAGACTGGCCATTTTTCTCCCACAGAACAGCTGGTGGACTTGAACTGTGTGGCTTTGAGATTGCAGTGCAGCTATTGGCTACTAGGCCACCTTGTTGCTAGGTGCCATGGAGTCACGTATGCCTCATAGTGACCCTATCACCAGCCATCCTGAACCCTGCCCTTTCCTGTGACATTCTTATTATCTCTGAGAACCTAGAGTCCATTACTGAAGTCAGCGTCCATCCATCTCATTTGGATCTTCCTTTCTTTCCTCTGATCCTCCATCTTTCTAAGCATGATGTCACTTCCCAGTGAATAGTCCACCTAGTTACATGTCTAAAATATAAAAAGATGAAGTTTCATCATCCTTGCTTCCAAGGTTAGATAGCGCAAATTATTAACTTGCTTCTGTTCTTCAAAAGAAAATCCTGGTAATGCTGTCCTGAAAAGCCAGCCATTGATAAATTCTATAAAACATAATTCTATCCTGGTATGCATGATAACAGCAAGGTGTGGTGGCCTAGTGGCAAGATAGTATGTTAAAATTACCAAGGCATGCAGTTTGAATCCACTAGCTGCTCCATAGGAGAAGGATCAGTCTCCTCCCATGTGATTGACTGCATCTGAAAACCCACCAGGTGTCAGCTATGAGTGGATTCCAACTCGATGGTACATAACAGCAAAGCGTGCATGGTGTCAGGGAGCCCTGGTGGTGCACTCTGTATTGGATAATGCTGTGAACCTACTGGTGGTTTGAATACACTAGCAACTCCTCGGAAGAAGGAAGCGCAGTCTCCCTCCTTTGCAACTTACAACCTCAGCACCCAGTGGAAAGTCACTCTGAATTGGATCTGACCTGACAGCAGTCAGTGAATAAGCAACACATAGGGTTGTAATAAGTGTGAGCTGACTTGAAAATTAAAAAAAAATTATATTAAGATATTTCCATACCAGTTATACCACATTTTTTGTGTCCCTGAAGAACAGTGTCACTGTAATACTGGAAATAAAATACTTGAAATATAGTGCTTTCCTACTGAGAAATTTAAAATTCTTCACAGGAATTATCACATGAATCCACATGTGATAGTAATGAGGTAGGTGGCAAATATTATCACTCCCACTTTATAGTGGGAAATTGGGACACGACAAATGTGACTCGTCCCAAAGCTGTGTTGAAGCTCACTAGCAGACTAGAAATAGAACAAAAAGTCTTACTGGCTGTAGATCAGCCTTCAGCCAATGCGGTCTCTCATCCCTGGAAACATTAAGATGCTAATTCTGGGGCTCCATTCTAGCCCTCCTGGGTTAAAATTCCTGATGTGGTGACCAAGGAGCTGTTAAGTTTGATAAGTTCCTTGGGTAGGCGTTGGTTCATTAAAGTCTAAGAACCACTATCCTAGGCATGGCTTCTGTCCTTCTCTATCTACACATTCACTGGTGAGTTTTACAGAATTATTCAAAATTCATTGAGGACTGACTCAGCTGATCCTCCAGTGGGTTTCCAGATGGAAAACCACAGGGAAGGGCACTTCTTTCTCCTTCCTTGCTGCTGGAGAGCTTAGCAGTGCCTTTGAGTTAGAGACATAGCCCTCTCTGGACTACACATTTAAGAGCTCAAATTCTAGGATATAGAAATTGAATTTTTAAAGAAATTTATTGTGTTGATGGTCAAGGGTATTAAATATATTATGGATTGCCAACAAACAAACAAATCCTCTTAGAGGAAGTGCACCCAAGAGGAATGCACTTTATAGAGGCAAAGACGGTGAAACTTTGTTTTATGTGCTTTGAACATGTTGTTAGGAGATATCTATACTCGGGGCGGGGGGAGTCATGAATAACAATAGATTTAAGATTGGTACAGGATAAGGCTGTCAAAATGAAAGAGCTGAATAGATGGTTTCAAAGGGTAGCTTGGGAGGACAAAGTAGAGTATTATGATGGAATATTCAGAGAGCTGGAATTGGAGAATAAAAAGAGAAGAAGAACTAGATCTGCATTTCTCAAGCTGAAAGAACTGAAAAACAAATTTAAACCCCATGCCACAATGTTGAAAGATGCTATGGGCAATATATTTAATGACCCAGAAAGCTTCCAAAGAAGCTGGAGGGAATATACAGAGTCATTGTACCAGAAAGGATTGATTGACACTGAAAAATTTCAGGAAGAGATTAAGATTGTACACAGCTTTAGTTTGCTTGGCTCCATAGTCAACACTCTTGGCACCAGCAGCCAGGAAATTAAAAGGCACATTGCCATGGGAAAGTCTGCTGTTAGGGACCTCTCCAAAGTACTGAAAAGCAATGGTGTCTCTCTGGAGACTAAGGTGCATCTGATACAGGCTATGGTCTTCGCAATCACTTGTTATACATCAGAGAGTTGGACAATGACCAAGGAGGATAGAAGGAGAATTGATGCCTTTGAGCTGTGGTGCTGGAGAAGAGTATTGAGAATACCATGGACTGCTAGGAAAACAAACAGATTTGTCCTGGAAAGGGTTAAACCGGGTGGCTCCTTGGAGGCAAGGATTCTGAGGCTCCGTCTAACATACTTTGGACATGTTGTGAGGAGAAACCGGTCCTTGGAGAAGGACATCATGCTTGGGAGGGTGGAGGGACAGCGCAGGAGAGGAAGGCCCTCTATGAGGTGGATTGATTCAGTGACTGGGATAATTGGGATGGGAGTGTCAGAGACAGTGCGATTGGCACAGGACAGAGCGGAGTTTAGGGCTGTTGTACATAGGGTCGCTATGAGTCGCAAGCGACTCGACGGCACATAACAACAACAACAACAACCACCATATTAACAGGAGCCAATGGTGATGAAGGAGGAAGTGGAAGCTGCATTGAAGACACTGGGGAAAAATAAGGCCCCAGGAATTGATGGGATACCAATTGACTTGTTTCAATTAACAGATGCAGCCTTGGATGCACTCACCAATCTATGCCAGGAAATTTGAAGGATGGTTGTCTGGCCAATGAATTGGAAAAGGTCTATATTCCTATTCCCAAGAATGGTGATCCAACTGAATGTGAAAATTATCAATATCATCAATATCACATGCAAGCAAAATACTGCTGAAGATCATTTAAAAAATGGCTCGAACAAGTACATATATAGGGAATTGCCAGATGTTCAAGTGGGATTTAGAAGAGACTGTGTCACCAGGGAGATCATTGCTGACGTCAGATGGATCCTGGCTGAAAGTACGGACTATCAGAAGAATGTGTATTTGTGCTTTATTGACTATGTAAAGGTGTTTGCGTGGATCATGACAAGTTGTGGCTGACATTGAGAAGAATGGGAATCCCAAAGCACTTGATTGTACTCATGAGGGACATATACCTGGATCAGGAGGCTGTTGTGCAAACAGAGCGGGGGCGGGGGGGCACTGCATGGCTTGGAATTGGGAAGGGAGTCATGGTTGTATTCTATCTCCATATTGCTTCAATCTATATGCTGAGCAAATTATCTGAGAAGCTGGACTCTTTGACAAGGAATGTAGCATCAGGATTGGAGGAATACTCATTAATAACCTGTGTTATACAGATGACACAACTTTATTTGCTGAGAGTGAGGAGGCACTTGTTGCATAAGATCAAGGAATGTAGTCTTCAGTGTAGATTGTGTCTCAATATCAAGAAAACAAGGATTCTTACCACTGGACCAACAGGCAGTGTCATGGTGAATGGGGAGAAGATTTAAATTGTCAACGGCTTCATCTTGCTTGGATCCAGAATTAACAACCTTGGTACTAGCAGTCAGGAAATAAGGAAACCCATTGTACTGGGAAAATCTGCAGTTAGGGACCTTTCCAAATTATTTAGGAGTAGTGATGTCAGTTTGAGGACTAAGGTGCATCTGATTCAGGCCATAGTCTTTCAGGTTACTATCCGAGAACTGGATAATGAAAAAGCATGATAGAAAAATAATTGACACCTTTGAGCTGTGGTGTTGGAGAAAACCACTAAACATCCCATGGACGGCCTATAGAACAAATAGATATGTCTTGGAGAGGGTGTAGCCAGAGCGCTCTTTGGAGTCAAGAATGATGAGGCTTTGCCTCACATACTTTAGTCATGTCACTAGGAGGTGCTATTCTTTGGAGAGGAACATGATACTGTGTAAGGTGGAGAGTCAGCGACGGAGAGGAAGACCCTCAAGGTGGATTGACAAGATGACTGCTGCAATGGGCTCTTGTGTGTCAGGAAGTGTGAGGATGGTGCAAGACAGGACTAGGTTCAGATCTTTTGTTCAGAGGGTCACTATGAGTCGTACTCGACTCCATGGCATCTAA
Source organism: Elephantulus edwardii (assembly GCF_000299155.1). Taxonomy (NCBI): domain Eukaryota; kingdom Metazoa; phylum Chordata; class Mammalia; order Macroscelidea; family Macroscelididae; genus Elephantulus; species Elephantulus edwardii. The sequence continues at coordinate 462,712 of NW_006400131.1, forward strand.
CAAAAACAAGAGAACAAGGCAAGATTTGGATTTGTTCATAGGATTATTATATGCCACAGCAACTTGACAGCACCTAAAAATATTGTTATTAGAACTTCTTCTCCCGTTAAATTTCCTATTTGTTCATATGCAGGAAAGTTACTGATTTTTTTAAAATATTAAATAATGTGACTGAAAAAATATTAACATAATGAGGAGCAGGCAGCTGGCAAAGAGGAGCACTTAGGAGAGAGTTGCTGATCAAGCCTTTTCAAGAGGACAACCTCCCAAAGCCCTGGGGCTTCAGGAGCCCATGGAGGAAAAAGCCTGGGCGGCCTCTGTTGAAAGTCCTGGGCAAGAAGCTGGAAGAGAGGGCTTTGACAAGGCATATGTGGTCCTTGGGCAGTTTCTGGTGCTAACGAAAGTAGGAGGCCTCTTCAGGAATGGCTCAGGCTACACGTGTTGCCAGTGCTGAGCAGTGCCAAGACTGCTTTGGGTGCCTGGGGGAGTGGTTCAATGCCTCTGGTGAGGCTGCGCTGGAGTCCCCAGCCCTCAGCCCTGAGGATCCAGTTGGCAGGTGAGTCTGTCTTCTACAGAGGAGATTGACGGAGATTGCTGTGATCCTGCTCACTTCCAAGGCTTTTTGTTTGTTTGTTTAAGGCTTTTTAGAATTCTTCTCTCCTCACCATTTTAACTTTTTTCTAGGCCCCCTCTTGCATGGGTTCTCCGTCCTTCTTGTTTTCCAGCCAGTTCCATGGTGACAATTACAAGCTTTTCTGAGTGGATTCTACGCCCCTTCCCTCACTCTTTTACCTTCACCTCCAGCCTACTTTTATCCTATTTGTCTTCTTTTCGGCACAATAATCACTATTCTTCCAAAGTTTTATAAGTCAATAAAGTCAGCGGCCTTCGGGGTTGGGGGTAGGGCGGAGATGAATTTTATTGAAGTCCAACATGCTGCAGATTATGCCACCAGAGTTCCACGATATTTAGGAACTGAGGCTTTTCCTCTTGTATTAATTATGAAAGAAAATAAACAATGAAAATAAATGAATACTTGGGTGAGTTTTTTAAAAAGCAGATTTTTTAATGTTTCTCATTTTCAAAGAACTGTTAAAGGAAAACAAAACTCTTTTTGAGTCACTGATGGATATATGTTAACTTCCTGATCTCATTTATTGATATTTGTATAATTCCTCTGAGACACCGCTCCATCTGCCTCCCAGGAGTTATGTGGGTCCTTTAGCCAAACAAATAAATGCCCAAAACATCTCCAAGTCAAAGATATTTTTTCTAGAATAGAGCTGGCAGAAACTGCATAGCAGCTCTTAAGCTGTCTCTAAGACAAGAGGAATTTCTGCTCTGGTGAAGTCACCTTGGCACAATCATTTGATCTCTGACAAGCTGAACTGGCAGTGAAATAAACATTGATTGAGCTTAATGCTTAAATGTCAAAAGCCTTTTGTCACTTCAAAGTTTAGAGAAAGGAGGTTTCTACTAATGGAAAAGACCAGAAAAGTATTCAAAAACTCACAGGTTATTTGAAGGTATTGCATTCTTTATAGACTCTAGACAATTACAACATTTATTTCTAGTGTTTATTGGAGGCCCTTGTTAGTTTCTAGGTAGCTCTGGTGACTTATTGGTAACGTCATATGCTGCCAACTCAGAGGCCAGAAGCTCAAATCCACCTGCTGCTCCGTGGAAGGAAGATGGACAATCTCCTCCAGTATAGTCTGCTAGAGGCTCAGTTATGAGTTGGTTCTACTTTTATGGCAGTGGCTTGACTTGATGTGCTATTAGTTTCCTGGTGATACAGTGGTTAAGGATTTTGACTGCTCACCAAAAGGTGGGCAGTTGAAATCTACCAGCTGCTCCTTAGAAGGAAGATGGAGTAGTTTGTTTCCACAAAAATTCACAATTTTAGAATCCCTGTGGGCATTACTCCAACCTACAGTGTTACTACAAGTTGACATCAACTCGCTGGCAGTGAATTTGTGTGGGTATTAGTTTTCTGTTGTTGTAGCTATGTGCTGTCAAGACACCCGTGACCCATAGTGACCCTATATATATAGCATCTCTGAACCCTTACCTGTCCTAGTTTTCTAGGGTTTCCATAATAAAGCTCCACAAAATTAAAGGTTCAGAAGACAGAAACACATTTTATAGTCATTCTGGATCTCCCTCACCCTCTTTCACTGTCATTGAGTCCAACTCATAAGTCCTCCCTCAGTGGGTTTCTGAAGCTGTACATCTTATCTCGAGGAGACTACCCATCCTTCTTCCAAAAAGCAGCTGGTAGATTCCAACTACCAGTGATGAATAGGCTTTTGGTTGGCTATCAGTCAATATAAGGTGGACCATGTCACCAGAGCTCCTTTATGTCTGATGCATCCCTCTTAATAAACAATAACCTCTATCAATATGGGTAGACTATCAATTTTGAAGACTAAGGTGGGTCTGATTCAGGCCATGATCTTTTCAATCTCTTGCCATGTATGTATCCGAGAGCTGGACAATGAATAAAAATGACAGAAGAATTAATGCCTTGAGTTGTGGTGTTGGAGAAGAGCACTGAATATATTATGAACTGCCAAGAAAACAAACAGATATGTATTAGAAAAACTGCAGCCACAGTGATATATAGAGGCAAAGAATGGTAAAGCTTCATATTTTGGACATGTTGCTAGGAAAGGCTATTCCTTAGAAAAGCCCATCATGCTCGGAAAGGTGGAAAACCAGCAGAAGAGAGGAAGACTTTAATGAGATAGATTAACAGGTATGGGCTCAAGTTTGCCAGAGATTATGAGGATGACATAGAATAGGATAGGATTCAGATCTGTTGTTGTTCCTAGGGTCACTCAACTCAACTCGATGGAACCTAACAACAACAATAATAACATTATTAGTGTGTGCATATGAGGAAGACCAATTTGGTGCATTTTGGAAGTGCACCTAATTGGAAGTTTCATACCATAGGAGACAATCACTTTTTACATTACTAGGCTCTGCTATGTTTGAATTTTGTGTCAAGGAAAAAATTGTTTTCTGGATTGAACAATTTTTTTTAAATTTTTCTACTAGTTTCTTTACAAAATTCAAATACAAATTTGAACAAATTCTTTCAATTTCCCTCACCTCCCTAAGGAACTACCATCAGCTGATGTGTTTGAAATCACAGAAGCCATGGAAGCTTCATATATAAGTTATTAGATGGAGGGCTGGTGAAAGGGAGATAGATGTGAAGGGAGGGGGTAGAAGTGGATGGATATCCTGTGGGATGGCGAAGCAGGAAATAAGTGCATAAAGGTGCATGTGAGAAAGGCAGG
>NW_006400131.1:468249-479756 GCF_000299155.1 Elephantulus edwardii
GGATGACACAACCCTGCTTGCTGAAACTGAGGAGTTCCTGAAGCACCTGCTGCAGAGTGTCAAGGACTGCAGCCTGCAATATGGATTGAGGCTCAACGTCAAGAAGACAAAGATTCTCACCACTGGACCAATCGGCAGCATCAGGATGGATGGTGAATGGTTGTGTGAATGTACCATAATTTCTCAATCCATTCGTTTGTGGTTGGATATTAGGGTTGTTTCCATGTTCTTGCAATGGTGAATAATGCTGCTATGAACATTTGTGTATAAATCTCAGTTAGTAGCTCAGTTATCATATTCTCAGTGTATATTCCAAGTAGTAGAAAAGCTGGGTCATGTGGAACTTCTATGTTCAGCTTTTTGAGGAAGCACCAAACTGCCTTCCAGAATGGTTGCACCATTTTACAATCCCACCAACAATGTTTAAGCCTTCCTTTCTCACCATATCCTTCCAGCGTCTATTACTTGCTGCACTGTTAAACTTTACCACTCTTACTGGAGTGAGATGTTACCTCATTGTGGTTTTGATTTGCATCTCTCTTTTTGCCGTTGATTTGGAGAATTTCTTTATGTGTGTGTTTGCCATTTTTTAAATGTTAAAAAATAAACATTGAAGAAATCCTATTTGGATTCTCAGGAAAGGAAAGGGTAAGTCTGAGTTAGAAGCACAGGATATTTTTGGTGATGAAATACCTATGATGGGGAAATAAAGGAAGCAGTGGGTGGGGAGGCAGCAGCCATTGATGTGGAGAGCACAGACTCTTAGCAGCCTGCTGGGAAGAACTAGGGCCAATATGCCGTGAGGCAGGTCCCTCAGTTATCCCGTGCTGCTATAAATGTATTGCCACAGATGGATGGCTTTAAGGAATGGAAATTTATTTTATCACAGTTCTGTACAGAAAAAAAACCACCCCAAACTGAAACAAACCACCACAAATCAATGTGTTCATCAAGGCTGGTTCTTTGAAATTGTTAACAAAATTAATAAGCTATTGGCAAATTTAACAAAAGAAAAGAAAGACACAAATAAGTAGAATAAGAAATAAAAAGGGTGATATCCCAACAGAACAAATTGAAATTAAATAGTTAATATGAGAATATTATAAATGGCAATACTCTGATAAATTTTAAAACCTCGAGGAAATGTACAAATTCCTACAAACCCAAATCTTTCCTACGTTGACACAAACAGAAGTAGAACACTTTAATAGATGCATCACAAAAAAAAAAAAGAAAGAAACTGAGCATCTCATAAAAAGACTCCCCTTTCCAAAACCGTCCTGGCCCAAATGGTTTCACAGATGAACTCTACCGAACATTCAGAAATGAGTTTTCACCAATTCACTTAAATTGTTTTTAAAAATAGAAAAAGAATGGATATTCCTAGAACCATATTGTGAAGCAACCTAACCCTAGTAACACAACCGTGCAAAGACATCACCAAAAGAAAAACAAAACCCAAACAAACAAACAAACAAACAAAGACAACAGCCAAATATGTCTCATGAATATCGACGCAAAAATCCTTAACAAGACAAATTGCACTGGGGAAATCTGCTGTCAGGGACCTCTCCAGAATACTGAAAAGCAACGATTTCAGTGTAGAGACTAAGGTGTGTCTAATCCTAGGCCATGATATTCACAATTACTTGTTATACTTCAAAGAGCTGGGCAATGACTAAGGATGACAGAAGAATTAATGCCTTCAAATTGTGGTGCTGGAAAAGAGTCTTAAACATACCATGGACTGCCAAGAAAACAAATAGGTCTGCTTGGAGAGGGTGGAACCAAGTTTCTCCTTGGAGGTTAGGATTTTGAAGCCCTGTCTCACATAATTTTGGCACATGGCCAGGAGAGATGAGTCCTTAGAGAAGGACATCATGCTTGGAAGGGCGGAAGGACAGCACAGAAAGGAACACACCGGATGAGATGGATTGATAACACTAACTGGGGCAATGGAGGTTGGTGTGTTGGAATTAGAGAGACTGGCTTAGGACAGGACAGGGTTTAGAGCTGCTGTATGTAGTGTCACTATAGGCCGAAGGTGACTCGATGGAACATAACAGCAACAACTATCTATCTATCTACACACACACACACACACACACACACACACTCTTCATCATTACAAATAATCATATAAGAAAGCAAAGATAAGAACTATGTGATCCTATAAATTGATACAGAGAAGACCTTCAACAAAATGCAACAACCCTTCCTGATTAAAACATTCAGCAAAATATGAATATTTAAATACATCAGGAATTTCACATGTATTCATATTTACATTTTATGATAATTCTGTTAGAGGTTATTATTATTATTAACCACATTTTATAGATGAGGAAACTAAGGCACAGTGGGAAAATAGCTTGCCTCAAATAACTGAGTAAGTGGTGGAGTCAATTCTGAAACCAAGAAAGCCTGGCTTCTGAGATTATTTACTCCACAAAAAGCTGCTTCTTCAGTGAACTGAAGATACTCAGTAAAGTTGGGGTGAACCAGCAGACAAGATAAGAACTATCCTTCAGATAGGGGCTTAGACAATGCATAAGAGTGGACTTCAGTTGCACTTGGGAATACAATTAACACCGATACAGGCAAAATTCTAGCCATATTTTACTTCATGTATGAGAAGATACATTCTTCATGTATTTCTTCCCAGAGAATAGGAATAAATGTGAATAGTTATTCTTAAATGGAGAAGTATCATGTTGGAATGAATTCATTACATTCATCTTAGAGTCTGATGAAAAATTTCTTTCTGCCTACTCATGTGTTTTGAGAGACCTGCTAGTGGGTAAGGACTTATGCTGCCAACTCAAAGGCCTGGGGATCTAATCCACCAGCTGCTTTGTGAAAAAAAGTTGGGCCATCACTTCTTGTGCAATATACAGCCTCTGAAAACCTTTTGAATCAGTTCTGAATCTCTGGCAATGAATTTGAGGGTTTTTTTTATTTCACAAAATCTGTGAAGTCTTGCATTGTGCGCACCTCTCTGCCCATCTTTTCTTTGCTACTGTTCTCTGGGAAGATGAACAAAAGAACTGAGAAACATTTTTTTTTTCCAAAGAAGACTTGTATTTTGTCATTCTCCTTAAATATTCTTAGGAAGCTCTGGTGGCCTAGTGGCAAGAAGCTGTGCTACAATCCTGAAGGCACGTGGTTTGAGGCCATAGACACTGTGGGAGAGGGATGGGTAATGATTAACTGTCTCTGAAAACTTTCTGGAGAGTCAGCTATGGATCAGTTCCAACTCGACAGTACACAACAGCAACAACAACAATAACAACAAATGTTCTTTGGGGGAAAACAGTTTCAAAGGAAGCTATTAAGACTCTTAATTATAGTTACTGATATTTAAACTTTACACAACACTTTTCATTGCTCCAGTTATGTATACTGCTCACGAATAAGGTCACTTGTCTGGAAAACTATTAAAAATTCAATGTATATGGATTCAAAGATGACAATGGTGGAGAGTGCAGTGTGAAGAGCTGGAGGAATACCAAGTTGGACAGAGATGGGCCACTATAGAGACCTTCATGATGCACAGAGACCAACCAACACAGTACGACATATATAGTAGGAATTTGAATCAGAGGGTTTGTTGGAACAATTCGATTTGGAGCTACAGGGAGATAAGGCTTGACCACACACCACGCTATGGACCCGACCAAAGTTGAAAGGCACTAGCTGAGCTGCTGTGGGACCCATCTGATAGGAGAAAACTTGGCAAAATGCTGGCTAAGTTCTTTTAAGCCCAACTAAGATCCAGTGGATCTGTTGGAATTTGACTGAATTTTTCTGTGCCCTCACTGTCTGCCCATGATTGGACAGGTAGGTAGGATCCTGACTGGGTTTTCTTGGGCACCATTGATTGCCTGGGAGAGCACCTAAGAGCAGCCCACTGGTGGGAATTTGACTGAGTTCTCTTGGGCTATGCCAACTGCCCAGAAAAGAGAGGGCCAGTGGGAATATGACTGAACTTTTGTGGACACCACAGACCAACCAGAGGCAAATGGGTCGTTGGGAATTTTACTGAATCTTCTTGGGTCCTGCTGGACCCAGGATCCTGCTCAAGCAGAGACCACTGTGCAAGGGCACCTAGGTAAAGGCCACTGGGCAGGGAATAATGAGTGAGAACAGCTGGGTGGGAGACAGACAGCTGGAATTTGAGTAGGGACTCCACTCATGAGCACACCTGGACAGCTGAAGTCTGAGTGAGGACCTGCAAATGGTTGATCTGCCCCCATGGTCTCCCGGCCCCAACCCCATGCCTACCCCACCCCCATTTGACTCCACATCTGTGCCTACATGTCTAGTCAATCAGCTTGCCTTTAATCTGTATCACCTTGACCTGACTTACCTACAAGAGGCTGCTATCACAGGCTCTGAGCTGACCTTTCCCTTGAGTAAAAGTTCAGAGAAAGGCACAAGTGAAGTATCTGCCCAACGGATTTCTGGAGTATTGTCTTCAGATCAAAAACATAACAATGTCTCAGAGAAAGCAAGCTATCCCACACAATGCACAAGTGTAAAGCAAGATGTCACCCGCAAAAGGTGACATAGTATCAATGGATTTCCTGAAGCCAGAAAGACTGATGGAACTTTCTGACACATAATTTAAAAGAACAATGATTGAATATTTTCAATGGATGAAAGATAAACTTGAGGAATTATAGGATACTACAAGCAAAACCCAGGAGAAGCTAAAAAAAACAAAAACAAAACAAAAAAAAGCACACCAATCCAAAACAATGCAGATAAAACAAATGAGGCATTAGAGGCTCTGGAAAAACAAGAAACCACGATCCAAAATATGAGGTTTAGCAATTCAGATGTTGTCAACATGATGGAGGGACACATGAGCAGAATTGAAGAGATGGAACACAGAACCATTGAAATAGATAGAATTTTAACCACTGATCTGCTAGAGCAAAGAACAGAATCAAAAAGGAAGAAAAAGAAGACAACCTAAGAATAATGTGGGACACTATCAAGAAAAATAACATGTGCATCATTGGAATCCCAGAAGAAGAAGAACTAAGCAAAGGCACAGAAAAAGTTGTGGAGCAATTACTAGAGGAAACTTCCCATGCATAGTGAAGAATGAGAGAATATATATTCAAAAAGCTCAGTGAACACCATATAGAATAGACCCCAAAATAAAAACACCAAGGCATATTATAGTTAAATTTTCCAGAAGCAAAGATAGAGAATCCTGAAAGGCGCAAGGGAGAAACAAAGAGTAGCCTGTAAGAGATAGCAGATAAGTAAAAGTGCCAATTTCTCAGCAGAAACCATGCAAGCAAGAAGAGAGTAGAAGGACATATATCAAACACTCAAGGAACACAACTGTCAACCAAGAATACTGTACCCATCAAATATAAAGAGAGATCAAGATATTCCCAGAAAAACAGAACCTAAGAGAGTTTGTAAAAACAAGACCAGCGTTGCAGAAAAGACTCAGAGATATACTTCTTACAGAGGTATCACAGAAAGCAACATGGACCAAAGTAACTGGCATTAACACCAAAAAGAATGTAACAAACAGAAAGCAATAAAACCCTGCCTTCCAATAATCACGCTGAATCTGAATGGTTTGAATACACTGCTGAAGAGAAGAAGAGTAGCAGATTGAATAAAAAAACAAAAATATCAATATTCTGTCTACAAGAGACATACATGAAAAATGAAGATAAGGAAAGACTAAAAATAAAAAGATGGGAAAAAATATACCAAGCAAATGGCAACCAGACAAAAGCAGGAGTAGCGATATTAATTGCCAATAAAACAAATTTCAATGCAAAAACCATCACACAGGACAAGGATACTTAAAGGATCAATAGAACAAGAGGGCATAATAATAATAAATATCTATGCATCAAATGGAAGACCTAAAAAATATTTTTAAAAAATAACAAAACTGAAAAAGGAAATAAACAACACGACTATAGTAGTTGGAGACTTCAGTACACCCCTCTCAAGAGAAGATAGAACTACTGTAAAACAACTCAAGAAATATGCTCAACAATTAAACCAAACAAAAAACAACTTGATGTGTTAGATATTTATAGGCTAATGCACCCCCTAAGAAAAACACAGTATACCTTCTTCTCCAATGTGCACGAGCATTCTCCAGAATTGATGACATTTTAGGTCACAAGGCAAGCATCAGTAAATTAAAAAACATAGAAATAATACAAAGCACCTTCTCAGACCACAATGCTACAAAATTAAAAGAGGATAAAGGAGAAGAAAAAGCATACATTTGGAAGCTGAGCAACATCTTGCTTGAACATGAGTCGGTACTAGAAGAAATGAAAAGGAAATTAAAAAGTTTCTTGAAACAAATGACAATGAAAACACCACTTACCAAACCCTCTGGGAAACAAACAGCCAAAACAGTAATCAGAGGTCAATTTATAGTAATAAGCAAATATATCAAAAGGCAGGAAAAAATGAGCATTGACTCTCTAACCTGACATCTCCAACAAATTGAAAAAGAACAGCAAGAAAACCCAACACTCTCTAAAAAAAGGAAATTATAAAAATTGGAGCAGAATAAATGAAACAGAAAACCAGAAAACAATTGACACCATCAACAAAAATAGGAATTGGTTCTTTTAAAAGGTCCATAAAATTAACAAACCACTATCAAAACTAATAAAAGAAAAGAAGGAAAAGACACAAATAATCCAACTAAGAGATGATATTGGCAACATCACAACAAAACCAACTAAAATAAAAAGGCTAACATTGCAATATTAAGAAAAATGATACTCAAAGTAATATGAAAACCTAGAAGAAATGGACAAATACTTAGAAATTCAGAACCTACCTAAACTGACACAAACTGAAATTTAACACCTGAACAGACCCATTTCAGAAAATAGAAAAAGATGAAATTCTCCCAGACTCATTCTATGAAGCAAATATATATCCTTGATACCAAAACGAGGTAAAGATACCACCAAAACAGAAAACTATATGCCAATATCTCTCATGAACATAGATACAAAAATTCTGAATAAAATCCTGATCAATAGATTTTAATAATATATTTAAAAAATAATTTACCACAACCAAGTGAGATTAATAACAGGTATGCAAGGATGGTTCAACATAAGAAAAACAATCAATGTAATTCATCACATAAACAAAGCAAAACAAAGAACAAGAACCACATGATCCTATCAATTGATGCAGAGAAGGTTTCTGACAAAATCTAACACCTTTTCCTGACTAAAACACTAAACAAAATAGAATTAGAGGGGAATTTCTTCAACATAGTAAAAAGTATATATGCAAACCCAAGAGCCAACATTGTTCTCAAAGGGCAGAGATTAAAGGCATTCCCCTTGAGAACAGGAACTAGACAAGGATGCCACCAGCACCCTCTTATTCAATATTGTATTGTAAGTCTTAGCTATACCAATAAGACAAGAGAAGGAAATATGAGGTAGCCAAATTGGCAAAGATGTGGTAAAATTATCTCTCTATGCAGGTGATATGATAGTTTACTTAGAAAACCCTAAAGATTCAGCAAGAAAACTACTACACATAGTTGACCAATTCAGCAAAGGGGCAGGATGCAAGATCAACATACAAAAATTAATTGGATTTCTCTACAATGACAAAGAGAATATAGAAGTGGAATGTAGAAAAACAGTACCCTTCACAATAGCTAATCACAAGATTAAATACTTAAGAGTAAACCTAACGAGAAACACAAAGGATCTGTTCAAAGGAAATTACAGAACATTATTACAAGAAACAAAAAGAAACTGGAGAGGTGGAAGAATATCCCTTGCTCAATATTGTGAAAATGACAATACTACCAAAGGCAATCCCAATACAAATACCAATTCCATTCTTCAACGAGGTGCATAAAGGAAAACTCCAATTTCATTTGGAATGGAAAGAGGCCCAGAAAAAGCAAAGGTCTCCTAAAAAGAGAAACAAGGTAGGAGGCATCTCACCCCCTGATTTCAAATCCAATTACACTGCTGTGATGGTCAAGACAACGTGATACTGGTACAATGACAGACACATAGATCAATTGAATAGAATTGAGAATCGATAAATCAGCCCATCTATCTATGGTCAACTGATTTTTGACAAGGAGATTAAATCAGTTAAATAGGGAAACGTTAGCCTTTTTAGCAAATGAAAAATTGCAAAATTGAAAAACTAGCTGTAGAAAACTCAAGCAAGATCCACACCTCACTCCATACACAAAAACCAAGTCAAAGTGGGTTATGGACCTAGGACTAAAACCAAGTACTATAAACTTCATTAAAGAAAAGGTTGGAAGAACTCTAGAAGTCCTAATCCACAATACAAATTGTCTTCTAAGTGTCCTGGATAATTTACAACCAGGAGAGGATAAAATAGATGAATGGGACCTTCTAAGGATCAAATTCCTACGCACATCCAAAAACTTCTTCAGCAGGGTAGAAATGGAAACCACAGATTGGGGAAAAATATTTGATAATGACATGTCTGACAAAGAACATATCTAGAATTTATAAAATACTCGAGCATCACAAGAAGATAAAGGTAAATAACTCAATTGAAAAACAGGCACAGGATATAAATAGACACTTCACTAAAGAAGACATTTAGATGGCAAACAAACAAATGAAGAAATGTTCAAAATCCCTAGCTCTAAGTGAGATGCAAATCAAAACAACTATCCCAGGGGAGCTCTGGTGGCCTAGTGGCAAGAATCTGTACTGCAGTCCCAAAGGCACATGGTTTGAATCCACCAGGTGCTCTGCTGGAGAAGGAGGGACAATTTCCTCCTGTACTAGTCAGATCTGATTTGACGGTACATGCACAAAAAATGATAAAATAAAATGTAAAACAAAACAAAACAAACAACAAACAAAAAACAACTATCCCACCCCAATAAGAATTGCAAAATTTAACAGAACAGCAAACATCAAATGCTGTTGAGGTTGTGGAGAAACTGGAAACCTTAATCACTGTTGATGGGAGTGTAAAATGGTGCAACCACTATGGAAGGCTGTATGCTGCTTTTCCAAAAATTTGCAAATAGTAATACCATTTGACCCAGCAATTCCACTACTGGGAATTTACCCTAAAGAAACCATAACTGCTACCCAAGCAGATATATGCACACCCATGTTTATTGGGGCTTTGTTTACAACAGCAAAGAGCTGGAAACAACCAAAGTATCCATTAAGAAATGAATGAATACTATGCAGCATTGAAAAACAAGGAACTCATGAAATATTCTGCAAAATGGACAACCCTGGAGGACGTTATGCTGAGTGAAAGATCTCAGTCACAAAAGGACAAATATTGCATAGGGCCACTGTTGTAAAACAAGACTAACATCGGGGTTGAGGGAAGATAGAAAAGGAGGGAAGGAATGATGTATAATGCATTGAAACAGATGAGGGAGACAACTGTTTAAAGCGGATATATGATTGGGTATTATTGTCATTACAGAAATCCAGAATGAAGGCTGCATAGTGGAGTGGACTTGAGGGGATGGATTGCATAACAATGAAAGTGTTTTTCTTTTACTTTTCAAGGAGAAGAGTGAATTGGGGGGCAGGGGTGGGCAGGGAGAAAAGTGCAACAGTAACTGACTGGAAACCCTAAGTCTCTAAATTTCATTAAAATTAATAAAAAAATAATTCAATGTATTTGAAAGCCTCAAAAGACCTTCAAAACAAATGCTAGGGAAAAGATGTTGCCATGACAATGTCTTCTCTTCTTCATTAGTCTATTGCTCCACATTTTCTAAGGCATAAACACCTATTTTTAACAGAAATCTTCTTCAATAATTTCACCAAACTTTCCTGGAAAGTGTGCTGATTATTCTGATAATCATAAGGACTTTATCACCCTAAATTTTGATATCATGTTAACCAATCAGAATGAGAAACATTTTCCTTTTTCTACATTTTTGGAAAAGATTTAAGAATGAGGACATCTTTGTTGCAAGCTGTGGTGTCAAAGGTTTGCTGTTCAAAATGTCCTTCCTAGCTGGTGACTAACATTTTCATGTGTGTGTTGTATTTATTAAATTAGAGAGTTAGGATTAGGATGAGACACAAGCCCCATCCTACTAGAGGCTTGTGTAAACTCCTGAAAGCTTAATGCTAGCTCTCTTTTTGAGATACTCACTTTCCTGAGACACTGGGATGCAGCATTCAGCTGCACCACAACTTACAGTCTACAATGTTCACCTGTCTCTGCAACATGAGCCTCTGCAAACCAGAGTTGTGTGAGTCATTTACCTGATAGGTCTGAATCTCTGTGAGACAGTTCAGTGAACTGACAACCCAAGGGACAACGAGGATTAGGAGAACTGAATAAAGGAGGGACTGTTAACGTCAGAAATCACGGAGTTATACAGCAGATCAAACATTTGGGACACTATTGACTTCTTTCTTCTTGTAACCAGTTTGCTACTAATCTTATCAGAATGTATTATGAATGCTCAATCTTCATGTCCAGAGAAAGGGAGATTTGTAGTGTTCAATTATAAGATACCCCACAGACTGTCAGAACAATGAAGTATGTCTTGGAGGAAGTGCAGCCAGTGTGCTCCTTAGAGAACTCTGCATAGTACTGAGGAACAACAGAGTCAGTTCATAGCAATAGGCATACGCAGAAAAAATGAAGAAAGAGGAAGAATCAATTATCTAACTCAACACCTTCATTAAATAGTAAAAGAATAGCAATATAATCTTAAAGCCGGGTCAATAAAATTGACAAATCACTGGCAAACTTAACAAAAGAAGAGGAAGAAGGAAACAATGGCTAAGGATGATAGGGGAAAAAAAATGATGCCTTTGAGTTGTGCTGGAGAAGAATACTGAACATAACATGGACATGCCAAGAGAACAAACAGATTGCCTAGAGAAGGTGAAACAAGGCTGCTCTTTGGAGGCAAGGATTCTGAAGCTTTGTCTGATATGTTTTAGACATGTTAAAAGGAGGGACCAATCCTTGGAGATGGACGTCTTTCTTTGAAAGGTGGAAAGACACCACAGGAGAGGAAGACCCCAAATAATATAAATTGACACAGCAACTCAGGTTATGGAAGTAGGTATGCCAGAGACAGTGAGATTGGTTCAGGATTGGACAGAGTTCAGAGCTATAATACATAGGATTGCTCTGAGTCACAAGTAACTCAATGGCACATATCAACAACAAATTAGTATGTTTTCATTCTACAATTTTGCTTACCAACTCACAGCCTAACTCATTTTAAAAAATTATTACGATTTGAGTGGAAACTTAAAAAGCACATTTTTATACATATGACATATTTTCATACATGTTTTCATAATATTTATTGCAATACAGTGCAGGAGGGGAAGACCCTCTATGAGGTGGATTGATTCAGTGACTGGGGTAATCGGGATGGATGTGTCAGAGGCAGTGCGATTGGTACAGGATAGAGCAGGGTTTAGGGCTGTTGTACATAGGGTCGCTATGAGTCGCAAGCGACTCGACGG
>NW_006400131.1:479883-483153 GCF_000299155.1 Elephantulus edwardii
TCTCTCTCTCTCTCTCTCTCTCTCTCTCTCTCTCTCTCTCTCTCTTTCTCTTTTTAAAAAATGTATACTGGTTTACTTAAAAAGTTCATATACATTGATTTTCACATACAAACTTTCCCATGTCCTTTCCCCACCCATATTTCCACCCATCAAATTGTGTAACCCTGTGATACCAACCTCCCTCCCCCCCCCTAGACACACCGATCCTCATCGTTCTGCTCCTGCAATCCCCCTTTGGGTCCTCATACATGTTTTAGTAGTTATCTTTCTATTTCTACAATAATGTTCCTATACAGTATTTGTCCTTATGAGACTGAGTTAGTTCACTTTGCATAATTCTCACCAGTCCCTCCTAAGTTAGGTAGTAATTTTCAAAATCACAACTCCTGCATATTGTATAGTATTCAATCATGAGAATGAACCATAATTTCTCAATCCATTCAATTGACATTTGGGCTATTTCCATGTTCTTGTGATGGTGAATAATGCTGCTATAAACACTGGTGTACAAACCTCCATTTGTGCCTCGGTTCTAATTTTCTCAGGGTATATTCCAAGCAGTGGAATACCTGTATCATATGGAATGTCTATGTTCAGATTTTTGGAAAAAATGTCAAACTTCCTTCCAGAGTGGTTGTACCATTTTACAATCCCAGTAAAATTGTCGAAGAGCTCTTATCGCTCCACATCCTCTCAAATATTTATTATTTGCTATCCTGTTAAACATTGCCATTGCTACTGGAGTGGGATGGTATCTCATTGGGGTTTTGATTTGTAGCTCTTTTCAAAATGTTTTTGATGTGCACAGGGATTTAATCTTTGGAAGGTCCCATTCATCAATTTTATCCTCTCCAAATTCTGCATTTCTGGCTATATTTGACAGTCTCTTTATACCATATTCTAGGCCATCTAAGCTTGATCCCAGCTTATCTTTTATGACCTTCATGGATTTATTTGGGCTTTAATCCCACCTTGAAGTGACTTTTGTGTATGGTGTGAGATGTGGATCCTGTTTCAGCTTTCTGCAGATAGTAGTCCAGTTTTCCCAACACCATTTACCTCCAGAAACCCTAGGAACTTTGAGAAAAGATGAAATTTATACAAGTGTTCAGATCTTTCTTTCATAGGGTCACAACGACTCGATGGCACTTAACAACAACAGCCATGCTTTTTGGTTACTACTACTGTGTAATAATAGCTTTTGAGGTTATGGATTGCTATGTCTCCCACTTCATTTTTGTTTTTCAGAAGTTCTTTGCTTATTTGAGGTATTTTTCCTCTCCAAATAAACTTGACAATGTCCCTCTTTTTTTTCTTTTAGCAATTGGATTTTTTTAAATTTTATTTTAATAATTTTAATGAATGTTTACAGATATTTTTGTATTTCCATCCATTCATTGTTACATTTTGCTCCCTGCCCACCCCTCCCCCCTAATTTGCTCTTCTCTTTGAAAAGTAAAAGAAAAACTCTTTCATTGGTATACAATCCACTTCCCACTCCCCCACCTACCCCCCACCCTCGAGTACACTCCACTATGCAACCTTCATTCTGGACTTTTGTCATAACCATAATACCCAATCTTTGAGGTTTTCTGTATACACTATCATATTATCTGCATATAGAGATAATTTAACCATCTCTTTGCTCATCTGGATGCCTTTTATTTCTTTCTTTTGTCATATTGCCGTGGCAAGTACTTCAAAGACAATATTGAATAGAATAAGTGACAGTGGGCATCCTTATCTAGTCCCTGTTCTCAAGGAAAATGCTTTTAGACTTTCTGCATTGAGAATTATGTTGGCTTTTGATTTTTAATTTTTATTTTTGGCTTTTGATTTTTGCATATACTTTTCACTATGGTGAGGCAAGTTCCTTCTGTTCCAATTTAGCTGGGTGTCTTTATCAGGAAGGGTGTTGGATTTTGTCTAATGCCTTTTCTGCATCAATTGCTAAGATCATATTTTTTCTTATTATTTGCTTTGTTAATCTGATGAATTCGGCTCCACAGTCAACACTTTTGGCACCAGCAGCCAGGAAATCAAAAAGCGTATCATGATGGGGAAAGTCTGCTGTTAGGGACCTCTCTAAAGTACTCAAGAGCAACGGTGTCTCTCTGGAGACTAAGGTGCGCCTGATACAGGCCATGGTCTTTCAATCACATGTTATGCATGAGAGAGTTGGACAATGACTAGGGAGGACAGAAGGAGAGTTGATGCCTTTGAGCTGTGGTGCTGGAGAAGAGTACTGAATGTACCATGAACTGCCAGGAAAACAAACAGATTCATCTTGGAGAGGATTAAACCAAGCAACTCCTTGGAGGCAAGGATTCTGGGGCTTCATCTGACATACTTTGGACATGTTGCCAGGAGGGACGGGTCCTTGGAGAGGGACATCATGCTTGGGAGGGTGGAGGGACGGCGCAGGAGGGGAAGACCCTCTATGAGTTGGATTGATTCGGTGACTGGGGTAATCCGGATGAGTGTGTCAGAGGCAGTGTGGTTGGTGCAGGATAGAGCAGGGTTTAGGGCTGTTGTGCATAGGGTCGCTTATGAGTCGCAAATGACTCGACGGCACATAACAACAACAACAATCTGATGAATAACATTGATTGTTTTTCTTTTGTTAAACCAGCCTTGCATACCTGTTATGAATCCCACTTGGTAATAGAGAATTTCTTTTTTTTTAATGTGATTTGGATTCTATTGGCTAGGATTTTGTTAAGGATTTTTGCATTTATATTCATGAGAGATAATGATCTATGGTTTTCTTTTGGGTAATAATTTTACCTGGTTTCATATTAGGGTTATTCTTGCTTTATAGAATGACTTTAGGAGTATTCCTTTTTTTTCCCTACTTTTTTCAATATTTTAAGTAGAATTGATGATAGATCTTCTCTGAATATTTTGTGGAATTCATCTTTGAAGCAATCTGGTCCAGGAAAAGCCTTTTTATGACCTGTTCAATTTCTTCTTTTGTGATGAGTCTATTCAAGTGTTCTACATCCATCTGTTTCAATTTGGGTAAGTCAGGTGTTTCAAGGAATTTGTTCATTAGCTGTAGGTTTTCAAATTTATCAGAATATAGCTTTTCATGTTGTTGTTGTTGTTGTTGTTGTTATGTGCCATCGAGTCGGCTGCGACTCATAGCGACCCTATGTACAACAGCCCTAAACTACGCTCTGTCCTGAGCCAATTGCACTGTCTCTGACACTCCCATCCCAATTATCCCAGTCACTGAATCAATCCACCTCATAGAGGGCCTTCCTCTCC
>NW_006400131.1:483253-484628 GCF_000299155.1 Elephantulus edwardii
CGTCCCTCCACCCTCCCAAGCATGATGTCCCTCTCCAAGGACCGGTCTCTCCTCACTACATGTCCGAAGTAAGTTAGACGAAGCCTCAGATTCCTTGCCTCCAAGGAGCCACCCGGTTTAACCCAATTTTATTAATTCAATTTCATCTGGTTCTGTGTGATGTCACCTCTATCCTTTTCTTAATTGAGTTATCTGTGTCTTCTCTTTTTTCTTTTGTTAAGTTTGCCAATGGTTTATCTATTTAATTGACCTTTTCAAAAAACCAGCTCCCGGTCTTATTGATGGTTTCAATTATTTTTCTGTTTTCTAGTTCATTGATTTCAGCTCTTATCCTTATAATTTCCCTTAATTCTAGCAGTTATAGAATTAGATTATTATTCTTTTTCTATCTGAAGAAGGTATTGAGTTAGGTCATTGATTCTTCTTCTTTCTTCTATTTTTATGTATGTGCCTATTACTATGAACTGCCCCCTGATGACTACCTTAGCTGCATCCCAAGGATTTTGATATATTGTATTTCAACCTTCATTTGTTTCAAGGAACTTTTTAATGTCATTCTTTATTCCTTTTATAACCCAATCATATTGTAACAGAGAGTTACAGGGGTGTTTTTGTGAGCTTTATTCTCATGTCATTAATTTCTAGTTTTATGGCATTGTGGTCTCAGAAGATACTTTGCATTATTTCAATATTTTACAATTTATTGTTGCTTGCTCTGTGTCCTAATATGTGATCGATTCAGGAAAATGTGTCATGTGTTCTTGAGAAAAAAGTGAATTGAGCCTTAGTTGGGTACAGTACCCTGAATACATCCAAAAGGTCAAGGTGGCTGATTGTATAATTTAGATCTTCTGTATCTTTGTGAAGTTACTTTTGAGTTGACCTATCTTTTGGTGATAGTGGTGTGTTGAAGTCTCCTACCACTATCTATGGTGGTGCTATCTATTTCTTTCTTCAATTTGGTTAATGTAGTTTTATGTATTTTTCAGGTCTATAAACAAAGGTTATACACATGGATTTCACCTGATGGTATGCATAGGAAGCAGATCGATTACATCTGCGGGAAAAAACACTGGAGAAGCTCAATATCAGCTGTGAAAACTAAGCCAGGAGCTGATTGTGGAACAGACCACCAACTACTCATATGCAGGTTCAAGCAGAAGCTGAGGAAAATTAAATCGAATCCACAGGAGCCAAAATATGACTTTGAGTTCATCCCACCTGAATTTGAGAATCATCTCAGGAACAGGTTTGAGGCCTTGAACATTAATGGGCGAAGACCAGATGAGTTGTGGGAGGATGTGAAAGGTATCATCCAGGAAGAGTGAAAACGGTCATTACAAAGACAGAAGAGGAAGAAAAGACCAAAATGGAT
>NW_006400131.1:486252-495218 GCF_000299155.1 Elephantulus edwardii
GACAATGACTAGGAAGGGTAGAAGGAGAATTGATACCTTTGAACTGTGGTGATAGAGAAGAGTATTGAATGTACCATGGACTGCCAATAAAACAAACAGATTCATCCTAGAGAGGGTTAACTCAGGCTACTCCTTGGAGGCAAGGATTCTGGGGCTTTGTCTGACATACTTTGGACATGTTGTAAGGAGGGACAGGTCTTTGGAGAGGGACATCACGCTTGGGAGGGTAGAGGGACAGCTCAGGGGGGGGAAGTCCCTCTATGAGGTGGATTGATTCAGTGACTGGGCTAATCGGGATGGGCGTGTCAGAGGCAGTGCGATTGGCACAGGATAAAGCAGTGTTTAGGGCTGTTGTACAAAGGGTTGCTATGAGTTGCAAGCGACTCAACGGCACATAACAACAACAACATCATTTGGTGCATAAATGTTTACCAAAGTTATGTCTTCTTCATCTATTGTACCTTTAATCAGTCTGCAATGCCTTTAATTATCTTTTACAGTGATTTTCATACTGAAGTTTATTTTGTCAGAGATTAATATTACTACTTCTGCTCTTTTGAATTTTGCTTGGTATATTTTTTCCCCAGCCTTTGGTTTTGGGTCTTTATCTTCACTTATTAGATGTGTTTCTTATAGGTAACATTTTGATGGGCTTTGATTTTTTATCCATTCTACCACTCTTTTTCTCTTGACTGACGCATTTAGTCCAGTCACAGTGTGATTGTTGTCAGACCAGGTTTTATAGCTGTCATTTTCCTGTATTTCTTTTTTTGTTGTTTCTGGTTACTCTGGTCCACTTTACTTTGATGTCTCCTTGTGAAGGACTTCAGTTAAAATGTCTTGTAGTTTTGGCCTACTTCCCATAAAATCATTAACTTCTTTCTTTTCTGCAAAGTATCTAATTTCTCCTTCATATTTGATGTAAAACTTTGCTGGATATAGGATTCTTTACTGGTATTTGTTTTCTTTCAACTTTCTGTATATACCATCACATTGTCTTCTAGCTCACATGATTTCTGCTGAGAAATCAGAACTTAATCTAGTTGTTTCCCCTTTGTAGATGACTCTTTGTTTCTCTCACACTGCTTTTAGTGTTCTTATCTTTTAATTTAGAGAATTTGACTATATCTTAATGTTTTTCTTTTTGGGTATAGACTATTTGGTGTTTGCTGTGCTTCTTCAATGTGGATTTCCTTGTTCTTCAAAATATCTGGGAGGTTTTCTTCTAGTACTTCTTCGACAATTTTCTCTGTGATTTTGCTGTCACTTCCATGTTCTAGAATTCCAGTGGTTACTTTTGATATCATCCCACATAATTCTAATGTTTTCTTCATTTCTTTATATATCATCTCTGATTTTTCTTCTAGTATGTTTCCAGTGAGACTCTTGTCTTCCAGTTCTTTGACCCTCTGTTCTATCTCTTCATTTCCACTTTTTTTATAAAACTTTTAATTTATTTCCACTTTTTTGCCCTACAAACATTTTGGACTCTTCTGCCATTTCTATCTTAATATTCTGGATTGCATTTTCATGCTTTCATGATATTTCCAGTATTATGTTTCCTATACCCTCTCTGTGTTGTGCGTAATTTTTAAATTCTTCAACCTCTTTATCTATGTGGTCAATACTTTCTTCCATTTTGTGTGTGTGTGTGTGTGTGTGTGTGTGTGTGTGTGTTTGTGTTTTCTTCCATAGCTGTTCATGTTGTTTCTCATCAATATATTTTTTCCTGGATTGCTGTCTTTGGAATAGTTGTTCCCTCAATGTTTCCCATTGTTTTTTCCATTATTTGCATCTTCTTCTGTAGCTGTTCAAATCACTCCATGTCAACATATTTCCTCTGGGTCTCTCTATCTGGGGTATTTACTGTGTCTGCTTTTTTAGGAGTAAGGTAATTTTACTTTTTTTCTTGATGACTGAGGCAGACTGATGATTTCTTGACATTATGTGAGTTTTTTCTTTGTAGATGTTAGATTGTTGTAACTACATAATTACCCAGGGTATGACAATGTTTTGTGAAGGACCTGTATATTGGTGCTCCCCTCTTTGGAACAATAGTCAACTCCTAGCATGATGATTGTTGCCCTCCAGAAACCTTGACTTGACTTGGCCTTTTCTGCTTAAGAAATCCCATGTGAAAAATTTACTGAAACATTAGTTAAGCTGAGTGTCCTAGTCGCCTATGAAGGTTTGCCACTTCATCTCGCACTGTTTCCCAAACTTTGGACTGGCAGTCTGCTATGTCAAAGAACTGCATCAAGCTCCTGTGTGAAGATCCTGTCTTCGCAGAATATATCAAGTGCATCCTAATGGATGAGAGAACTTTCCTGAACAACAACATTGTCTACACGTTCATGACACACTTTCTGCTAAAGGTTCAAGGTCAAGTATTTTCTGAAGCAAACTGTGCCAATTTGATCAGTACCCTCATTACAAACTTGATAAATCAGTATCAGAACCTACAATCTGATTTCACTAATCGAGTTGAAATTTCCAAAGCAAGTGCTTCTTTAAATGGGGACCTGCGGGCACTCGCTTTGCTCCTGTCAGTACACACTCCCAAGCAGTTGAACCCAGCTCTGATCCCCACTCTGCAAGAGCTCTTAAGCAAATGCAGGACCTGTCTGCAGCAGAGAACCTCGGTACAAGAGCAAGAAGCCAAAGAAAGAAAAACTAAAGGTGAGCTCTGCGTGCCGGTTGCATGGGGGCTGGGGGACCCTGTCCAGTCTAGTGATCCCTCCCCGAGAACGGCTCCCGTGTGAACGTTTGTCCACAGATGATGAAGGGGCGACGCCTGTTAAAAGGCGGCGAGTCAGCAGTGACGAGGAACCCGCTGTGGACAGCTGCCTGAGCGACATGAAGACAGACACCAGGGAGGTCCTGACCCCAACCAGCACCTCGGACAATGAGACCCGAGACTCCTCCATCATCGATCCCGAGACTGAGCAAGACCTTCCTTCCCCTGAAAACAGTTCAGTTAAAGAGTACCGAGTGGAGGCTCCCTCTTCGTTTTCAGAAGACGTGTCACATGTGAGGTCGCAGCATTCAGAAGACCAGTCCAGCAGACTGGAAGACTGCCAGGAATCGAAAGGCCTCCCGTGTTCCAGGGATTCTCACCAGGTGGAGCAGGAAGCCGAGTTCCCACCTCCTTCTGTCTCTGCGGTTCTGCCAGACCTGGCTGACTTGAGAAGCTGTGACAGTCAAGCTTTGCCCTCCCCGGACCCCGAGGCCGCTTTGTCGCTCAGCTGTGGCCATTCCAGAGGACTCGCAAGTCACACCCCACACACAGCACGACATCCTGGATACCCTCTGTAGGACCATTGAGTCTACCATCCACGTGGTAACAAGTATATCTGGCAAAGGAAACCAGGCTGCTTCTTGACGTCAGATGTAGCATGTCTCCTTTTAAGACGCCTTCCCCACCTTCGATGCTGTTTGTATAAGTTTTGCTCATTTCTGTTTCGTGCTTCAGTTTGTCCAGTGCTTTCTGCTTGAATGGCAAGATAGATTTATAGGCTTACTTCTTGGCCAGGCAGAACTCCAGATGAAAAAATTTGCATCTTACAGACCACTTTCTAAAGGGCAATCAGATAATGGCTGTGTTTTATGTAATTAAGAGTTCACTGTAGTGGCTTTCATTGACTATGGCTGTCTGGGAGGAACAGGGTTCTCTGTACAATGTAATTTAAACTTACAGCATTTTTACTGTGTATAATATGGTGTCCTCTGTGCCAGTTTTGTACCTTATAATAGAGGCAGGTTGCCTCCGATCGCTGTGGTTCTTATTATCAAAATTACGTTTACTTGTATACGGAACAACCACAAGAAATTTGATTCTGTAAAGAATCCTCTTTAGCTGTGGCCTGGCAGTGTATACATGGTGCTTTATTTAACAGAATACCTGTGGAGGGAATAAAGCACACTTGATGTACAAATAAAAAAAAAAAAAGAAATCCCATGTGATATAGCTAGACAGCAGTATTTAAGGACAAAGCACCTGTGATATGGGTGCTATTGGTGCAGAACAGCTGGGGCAGCAGGGCAGTGGTGTGTAGAGGCAGAGGTGCAGTGTTCTAGTGCTCTGGGCAGGAATGAGGTCTGGTTCTTTGGGAGGGAATGTGGTCTGGGCCACACTGGAACTGCAGCATTTTGACCTGGCAGGCAGTAATTCTTCGTCCAACCAGGGTGTGAGTAAACTTGGACTGGTCACAGCCTTTAGCAGACTGTATGGAAAGAGGTGGAGGGAAAATGCTCTGGGCTGGCCAAGCCACACAGGCCTTGGAGTCTTTGCAGCAGAGTGATAGTAAAGTCCTGGGAGAACAACTTGATGCAGGAGAAGAGCATGACCTGAGAGAAGCGCATGACTCCTTCCTTCCTTCTTGGAAAATTAAATACTGTAGATTTTAATTACTTGATGCCAATTTGTTGGCTCACTGATTGAGCAGATCATTAAAGAGATGCAAATTCACATTTGGGATCCAGTTTTTAAAAATAAGAAATGGAAAATAGAGATAAACTCTTGCCATAATAATTGTAAATCTGTGATGTATTGCTGTTGTTGGTTTGACTGTGTCCATTCCAACTCATGGCAGATTTCTGGTGTACTTGGGTCCATTGTTGCAGTCGCTGTGTATTCTTAATGTCTTCTGACCTAGATGGCTCAACTTTCATTACTATATTTCAACGTTAGTGGTTATGATCCATACAGTTTTTAGCGATTCATTTTGAGGATATCATTAGGTTTTTCTTCATAGTCTGCTTTAGTCTATAAGCCCTGCTGAAACCTGTTACCTATGAGTGACCTGGCTGCTTTTTGAAATATTGGTCGAAAAAAGTTTAACAACATAGCATCATGCAAAGAACCATAGGACAGTAAACTGACAAAAGGGTGATAAAGTTCCTAGATTGACTGTATTACAAAATAATTTCACTCATAAGTTCTTATCTTCATGCTTGAATGGCCAGAAAGAATAAAACTCCTCAAAACGGCAATAATGTTTTAAAAAAACAACAGCAATAATAATAAACCATGGTAAGAAAGAAATATTCACTGCTTTAAGAACAACTATTTTATTATCTCAAAAATCAGTAACTATGATATGAACTCCAGTAAAGAAAAAACCTTACTAACTTTTTGAGATTTCCTACAGACATCTTGAATAGGACATGTACAGAAATGAAAATCTGATAATTTAACAATGAAAAATTTGGCATTGTTCAGATATATTGAAGACTGACCACTTGTATTTTATCTCTTCTTTGAAATACTTGTAATAATTTGCCATTTATTCTGGAAAAATAGTAAGAAAAAGAAGAAAGTGGAGTGAATAAGAGAGAGACAGACTTGGGAAAAGTTGACTTATTTTTGTCTAGAAGCTTTAAAAACAAAACAAAACAATGTAAAACAACAAAACACAAACAAGGAATGTTCCTTTAAGTGAAGGATCATAGTTTTCACTTTTTTGTTAGCAAATCCTAGGCTATTCTATGGAAGTGGAGGACAGTTAGCAAAAGATTTTCCTGGTTAAAATTCTTCATTTCATGGCACTTAACAATGTCTTTTCCTTGAAAGAACCTCTTTCTATGCATTTTGAGCAATGATACTTACTCAGAGCATAGATTTTCCGAGGTAGAAACTGAGCTGAACTTCTACAGATGCAAATTTTGCAACTGGTATCAAGTAGAGGAGAAGAGCAGAGGATGTTCCAAGTGGAGAGTGTGAACATCAACAAAACTGGAGAAGACAGATTTTGAATGCTGTATTTGGGAACAAGGAAAAGGAGAGAGAAAAATCATGCTTAAAGAATATTTTCTGCAGATATTAAAGAGCTTGAGACCATGTTAAGTTCAGGTATTTTTTCAAGAAATAACCCAAACCAACCAGTTGCCATCAAGTTGACTCCCAATCACGATAACTCCATGTGTGTCAGTACAGTATTATGCTCCACTGGCTGACTTTTCCTTGCCCTTGTGCTTCTGGGAGATCTTCAAGTTTCAACATTTTGTTTAGAGGCTAAGTTTATGAGTTACTTGCCCCACTCCTTTTAAAAGGAGAGACTCCTATCAAGCAGTTGTTTTTGTTAGGCGTCATGGAGTTAAATGTGATGCATAAGACCCTATGAATAGCAGATCTGAATCCTGTCCTATCTGTCTCAACATCAAAATTTCTGAGACACTTGAGCCCATTGCTGCAGTCACAGTGAATCCACCTCGTTGAGGGTCTTCTTCTCCTACACCTTCTCTCCACCTTTCCAATATGGTGTCCTTCTCCAAGGAATAGCCTCTCCTAGCAGCATACCCAAAGTATGTGAGAGGGAAGATTCAGTATCCTTGCCTCCAAGGAACACTATGGCTTCATCTTCTTCAAGACATATCTGTTTATTCTTTTGGCAGGCCATAGGATAATCAGTACTCTTCTCCAACACCACAGTTCAAAGACATGAATTTTTCTTCTGTTATCCTTCATTGTCCAGCTCTCAGTAACATAGCAACTGATTGAAAAGACCATGGTCTCCACAACTATACAGATTTTATTTTTGTTCACTTATGTTTACATTTATTATAATTTTTCTCTTAAGTATTCCATTTTGACATTCTGTAAACTAATAAAACTTCAAGAAAAAGCTGAGGAAAAAATGAAAATACCATTGTCTTAATCAGGCACACCTTAATGCTCACACTAGTATCATTACTCCTCAATAATTTGGAGAGGTCGCTGACTGCAGACTTTCCCAGTGCAATACGTCTCCTGATTTCCTGACTGCTGGCATCAAGTGTATTGATTGTGGATCCAAGTAAGATAAAGTCATTGACAGTTTCAATCTTTTTTCTACCTATTATGATGTCAACAATTGGTCCAATGGTGAGATTTTTGTTTCTTGACATTGAGGTGCACTCCATTTTGAACTAGTGTTTGATTTTCTGAAGCATTTCAAATTCTCAATTTCAATGTCCTCTGCATACTGAAGGCTATTGATGAGTCTTTCTCTAATCTGATACAACATTCATCTTCATAGAGTGCAGCTTCTTCGATAATTTGCTCAGCATACAGCTTGAGTAGGTAAGGAGAATGGAATGGATACAACCTGGTCACACGCCTTTTTTAATTTTAAGCCATGTAGTGTTCCCTTGTTCTCTTCACACAACAACTTCTGGGTATCTAGGTCCAGAGTTTGCATGAGTAAAATTAAGTGTTTTGTCATTCTCAATCTTCTCAATGTTAGCCACAATTTGTCATGGTTCACATGGTCTAAGCCTTTGCGTAGTCAATAAAGCACAAATAGATATTCTTCTGGTATTCTCTGCTTTTAGCCATAATTATTTGGACATTGGCATTGATATCTCTGGTACAAAAACCTCTTCTGAATCCCGCTTTAATTTTCTGATAGTTCTCTATATACTGTACTAGACATCTTTGAATGCTGTCAGCATTATTTTGCTTGTATGTGATATTAATGATAATAATGTTTGATCATTTGCACACTCTATTGTATTATCTTTCTTGGGAATAATAAGAAATATGGATCTTTTCTAGTCATTTGGCCAGGCAACTGTCCTCAAAATTTCCTGGCATAGACTGGTGAGCACATCTAGGGCTGCATCTGTCATTTGAAACATGTCAATTGGTATCCCACTGATTCCCGGGGTATTATTTTTTGCCAATTATAAGTCTTTGCGGCGCAAGACTTATTTGCTGAGAATGGTAGCTTAATATCTGGGAACAGACTGCAACCCCTAACTCCCAGCGCTGCCCAAGCCCTGCACCCCCATCCCTGCCATAGCACCGTGTCCAGGGACACCACCCACCACCATCCTGCGCCCCCACACTTCTGGCACACCTGGTGGCCTCACCACAACCCTGCACCCCCTGGCGGTGCTCCAGAGCCACTAGAGACTCCTTCATGCAGCACAACAACAGCCGTGTAAAGTACAATTCTGAGTCAGCACACAAAGGCACACCACAGAGCTAGCCATTGTCTGAAGCCACTAATCAAGCTGCTGTGGGACTGACCTGCCATGAGAAAGGCTGGTAGGATCCTAATTGGGTTTTCTGGGGCACCGCCGATTGTCTGTGAGAGTTCCCAAGGGTGAGCCCACTAGTGGGAATTTGGCTGAGCTCTCTGGGGGCACGCCAACTGCCCAGGAATGAGCAGGCCAGTGATAATTTGGCTGAACTTTTGTAGACACTGCAAACCAGCCAGAGGTGAGTGGGTTGGTGGGAATTTGACTTTGTATTATTGAGTCCCCTTGGATCCAGGAGATAATTTGGCTGAACTTTTGTGGACACTGCAGACCACCCAGAGGCTAGTGGCTTGGTGGGAATTTGACTTTGTCTTGTTGAGTCCTCTTGGACCCAGGAGCCTTCCTGGTCAGGGGCGACTGTGCAAGGGCAACTGGGTGAGCACCAATGAACAGGGACCAGTGAATGAAAACCACTGGGTGGGAGACAGACAGCTGGAATTTGGATAGGGACCGTAATTGTAAGCACACCCAGACAGCTGAGGCCTGAGTGGGGTCCCCCAAGTGGTTGACCTGCCCTTGTGATTGCCACAACCCCATTTGGCTCCACATCTGTGTCTACAGATGTTTCTACACATCTGGGTAATCAACCTGCCTCTAATCTGGAGCACTTTGACCTATCTTACCTACAAGAGACTGCTCTCACAGGCTCTGAACTGACATTTCCCTGGAGTCAGACATTCAGAGAAAAGCACAAGTGGGATAGCTATCCAACTGATCTCTAGAGCATTATCTTCAGATCAAAAACATATCAATGTCTTGAAGAAAGCAAGCTGTGCCACACACTACAGAAGCACAAAGCAAGATGTCACCCTCAAAGGTTGACACAGTACCAATGGATTTCTAGAAGCCAGAAAGTCTGATGGAACTTTCTGACACAGAATTTAAAAGAACAATGATTGAATATTCTCAATGGATGAAAGACAAACTTGAAGAATTACAGGATA
>NW_006400131.1:498417-500383 GCF_000299155.1 Elephantulus edwardii
ACATAGATCAATGGAATAGAATTGAGAACTCAGAAATCAGACCATCTACCTATGGTCAACTGATTTTTGACAAGGAAATGAAATCAGTTAAGTGGGGAAACGACAGCATTTTTAACAAATGGTGCTGGTAAAATAGGAAAAATATCTGCAGAAGACTCAAGCAAGATCTACACCTCACTCCATACACAAAAACCAACTCAAGGTGGATCATGGATCTAGGACTAAAACCAAGGACTATACATTTCATTAAAGAAAAGTTTTGAAGAATTCTAGTAGTCCTAATCCAGAACATAAACAGTCTTCCAAGTATCCTGAAAAATCTACAACCGCTCTCCTTGTGCCAGTCTTCCTCTTTTCCTCTGACTTTTTGCCTTGCCAAATATGGAGCATGATGTGTTTTTCCAGGCACTGACTGATAACATGCCCAAAGTATGTGAGATGAAGTCTCATTATTCTTGATGTTAGGTGGTAAATCTGGCTACACTTCTCCTAAAACAGATTTACTTGTTCTTTTGGTAGTCCAGAGTATATTCAATAATCTTTGCCAACATCACTACTCAAAGACAACAATTCTTCTTCAGTCTTCTTGTTGTTACTGTTGTGTACCATCAAGTCAGAATTGACCCATAGCTGACCCTCTGGTGGGTTAACAGAGGTAATTAATCACATGGGAAGAGATTGCTTATCTTTCTCCAGTGGAGTAGCTGGTGGCTTTGAGTTGCATTCCTTTGGGATTGCAACACAGCTTCTTGTCACTAGGAAAAATATATAACAAAATTTTGGGAAATAGTTCAGTCAATAACAATAGCCAGGCTCTGCTATGTTGAACCATCCTTGCATGTTGTTGTTGTAGTATTGCCATCAAGTTGGAACTGACTCATAGCTGAATCTTCAGTGGGTTTTCAGAGACAGTTAATCTCACAGGAGATTGCCCATCATTCTCCTATGTGGCAGCTGGTGGACTTAAACCATATGGCTTTGGGATTGCAGTGCAGTTTTCCACTACTAGGCCACCAGAGCTCCCTTGCATGTTGTTGTTGTTATGTGCCAACGAGTCACCTGCGACTCACAGCAACCCTATGTATATTAGCTCTGAACCTTCCTATTCTGAGTCAATCTCATCGTCTCTGACACAACTAATCCCATTACCCCAGTCTCTGAATCAATTAATGTGCTGTTCCTCCACCTTTCCAAGCATGATGTCCTTCTCTGAGGACTGATCCCTTCTGGCCATGTGCCCAAAGTTTGTGAAATGGAGATTCAAAATCCTTGCCACCAGGGAACAGCCTTGTTTCTTCCTCCCTGGAGAGACCTGTTTGTTCTCTTGGCAGGCCATAGTATATTCAACACCCTTTTCCATCCCCACAATTCAAAGACTTCAATTCTACTTTTTCATGATAAACTTTTTGTTAATTTTTGAAAAAAATTATTTTACATTGGTTTGCATATAAACTTCATGTATGTTGTATTTCACACATTCCTTCATTTACTTACGTTTTATACAATCATTCGCGTATTTTTTTAATAAAATTAATTATCATTGGTCTGTGCTTACCATTATCTCATCTTTCCATGTCCTCACTGGAAATTTACTAATTCCTTCATGCCCTTCCACTGTCTCCTAATCCCTGTGACTCTGTGATTTCTCTCCATTAACCCCCTGAAATGTCATAAACATCTTACTAGTTATCCTTCTATTTTTACAATTATGGTCTTATGCAGTATTTGTCCTTATGAGACTGAGTTAGTTCCCTTAGCATAATGCTCTCCAGTATCTCCCAAGTTATGTAGTATTTTTTCGGAACTCCTGAGTGCTGCATAGTATTACATAGTGTGAATGTACCACATTGAGATTGGAATAAGTTACAATGCACAATGATTACACACAGTGAATGGTTATCTGTACAATATTAAATTGTTGTTGTTGTTATGTGCTGTCGAGTCATTTGCGACTCATAGCGACCCT
>NW_006400131.1:501363-530874 GCF_000299155.1 Elephantulus edwardii
AGCACAATTAAATGTTCTGGGATTTCCATTCTTCTCAGAGTCAACCACAGTTTGTTATGATCCACACAGTCAAATGCCTTTGCATAATCAAAAAAACACAGATAGACATTCTTCTGGTATTCTCTGCTTTCAGCTAAGATCCATCTAACATCAGCAACAATACCAAGGAAAATAATTGGAAAACAAATAGGAACACATTCAAGCAACTGTGAGCACAATATTAACTCTTTTAAAATTCCAAGATAATTCTGCCTACCAACAAATTTTGGTTTTCTAGTTGTTATTGAGGCGCACCAGTAAGTTGGATCCTACCCATAGCTGACCCTCAAGCAGATTTTCAGAAGCGCAGGTGGAGATTGCCTATCTTTCTCCCATGGAATAGCTAATGGATTAAAACTGCATACTTTTGTGTTGGCAGCACAATATATTACCACTAAGCCACCAGAATTCCCCATCTTTCTTGTCCCTAAAATAGAACTTCCACTTGGACCCTTCTTTGCTCCACAGTGCAATTACTTTATTTTTTAAAATTATTTTAATAAAATTTTTATTTTAATTGTGATTTTAACAAAAGTTTACAGAAAAGTTGGATTTTCATTCATTCATTTTTTATTTTTAAATGTTATATTGAATTTTTTATAAAATTTGAATACATTGTTTTTCCTAAAAGATCTTTCCCATTTCCTTCACACACACACCTCCCCCACCACCGAACTGTACAACCCTGAGTAACACCCCACCCCACCTCCACTCATCCTCACATTTCTGCTTTCACCTTCCCCCCCACCACTTGGATCCTCGTACTCATTCTACAGTAATGGTTTTATACAGTATTTGGTTTTGTGGGACTGAGTTCACTCAGCATAATGCTCTCCAGTCCCTCCCAAGTTAGGTAATAATTTATAGAATCATTGCTGTCATGTAGTTACTTTAACCTCATGTTAGTATCCCATCTCCTTTTCAGTCTTCGTTAATCTGACTTCCACTTTCATGTAAGATGCCTCCAGAAAGTGTAGCAGGGACTTGCTATCAGATACCTCTTGATTTATGATGTATTTGAATTATGAGAAAACATACAAACATCACTCTTTTTGGTTTTTTTCCGTCCTTTTTTGTATTTTATCATTTACAAGATGTACTACAATGTTGCAGCACATTATTTTCTGATGTGATGATATGTATACATATATCTGTGCTATTTCCAACCTCTAAAGACAATTCAAATGGATTTATTAAGATACTAATAATAGATGTCACTCAATATTTTGAGGCTCAATGTTAAGAAGACAAAAATTCTCACCACTGGACCAATTGGTAGCATCAGGATGGATGGCGAAGAGATTGAGATTGTTCACACCTCACTTTGCTCGGCTCCACAGTCAACACTCTTGGCACCAGTAGCCAGGAAATAAAAAAACCTATTGCGATACTCACGAGCAACAGTGTCTCTCTGGAGACTAAGGTGTGCCTGATACAGGCCATGGTTTTTGCAATCACTTGTTATGCATCAAGAGAGTTGGACAATGAGTAGGGAGGATAGAAGGAGAATTGACGCCTTTGAGCTGTGGTGCTGGGGAAGAGTATTGAATGTACCATGGACTGCCAAGAAAACAAACAGATTCATCGTAGAGAGGATTAAACCAGGCTGCTCCTTGGAGGCAAGGATTCTGGGGCTTTGCCTGACATACTTTGGACATGTTGTAAGGAGAGACAGGTCTTTGGAGAGGGACATCATGCTGGGTAGATTGGAAGGACAGCGCAGGAGAGGAAGACCCTCTATGAGGTGGATTGATTAAGTGACTGGAGTACTCGGGATGGGTTTGTCAGGGGCAATGAGATTGGCACAGGATAGAGCACAGCTTAGGGCTGTTGTACATAGGGTCGCTATGAGTCGCAAACAACTCGACGGCACATAACAACAACAACAACAAGAAGTAGAAATTATACAAGAAATTTTTTTACAGCCCAATCATTGGATTGGAACACCTGTGATCAATTTGGGACTATCCTGTATAATCACCAAACCCATTTCCTCTTCCTGGTAACTCAGCTACATGCTTTCAGGTGGAAGCATGTGAGAAGAGCAAGAGGAAACGATGTATGCTCTTCAAGGCTGACTCTAAAGCAAGCCATCCTGTTCCAGTCAGTGTTTTTTCTCTTTGAAATTGGGTGGCGTTAGAAAAAAGTACAGCAAAGATAGTGTAGACATACTATGGAAGGATTCTGGAGTCCTGAGTAGATCCAGTCAATCAGGAATATCTGCTTTGGACTTTGCATAGAGAAATAAATTTTTATTTTGGTAGGCCTCTTGGAATTTTGACGCGTTTCTTATAACAGTTATTATCTTGTCTTGGCTGGTACATTGAACTGTTAATTCTACCATTCTTTGAAGACATTTATTTTCCATCAATTCATCTTTAAGGCAGGTGACATATAGCTAAGTTAGCAAGAGGAAAAGTTCTGAAGTTATGGCGTTCTTAGCCATGTCAGAGACCCTTCTGTTCTTGGGATAATTGATACAGGTTAGTCAGTAATTTTGAAAACTACTGTGTGAGGCTATTTAAAGGCAATTCATTAAAGGGAAGGAGATTGGCTAGCTTGAAATTTCAAGTCTGATTAAAAGTGTATTGTGCTTTCTTATAAGATAATGCTCATGTTTATGGATGGTTAATTTAAAACTATTCTGGAAATAATTACAGATTTAGAGAATATTTCAGAGAAATATACAGGGAGGACCCCTGGGCCCTTTACCCTGTCATCCAGGGTTGGCATCTTGTCCAACTATGGATCAGTATCAAATCCAGGAAAATAGCACTAATACAATGCACAGAGCTTATTCAGAATTCATCAGGTGTACATGCCATCATTTGTGTGTATGTTTGTTGTTGTTGTTGTATGTCTTCTGAGACTTTAGCAACCCTATGCATATTAGCTCTGAAACCTGCCCTTTCCTGAGCCAATTTCATCATCTCTGACAGACCTCATCCCATTTCTCCAGCCACAGAGTCAATCCATCTCCTCCTGGGTCTTCCTTTCGTGGGCTGTCCTTCCACCCTTAAAAACATGAAGCCTCTCTCCAAGGACTGGTCCTTCCTTAAAATATGCTCAAAGTATGTGAGATGGAGCTTCAAAATTCTTGCCTCCAGGAAGCAACCTGATTTGAATCTCTCCAGGACAGATCTGTTTGTTCTCTTGGCAGTCCATGGTATTTTCAACACTTTTCTCTAGCACCACAATGCAAAGGGATCGATCCTCCTTCTGTCATCCTTAGTTTATTGTTCAGCTCTCTGCTGCATAGCAAGTAATAGAAAAGACCATGGCCTGGAAGTCTCCAGACTGACATCATTGCTCTTCAGTACTCTAGAGAGGTCCTTTACAGCTGACTTTCCCAGTGCAATTAGTCTTTGGATTTCTTGACTTCTGGGCCAAGAGCATTGATTGTGGAAACAAACAAACTGAAGTTATCAACAATCTCAATCTCTACTCCATCCATCATGAAGTTGCCATTTGGCCCAGTGGTGAGAATCTTTGTTTCCTTGATGTTGAGCTTCAATTCATATTGAAGACTAAGGTCCTTGACCTTCTGCGGCAAACTACTCATGTCCTCTTTAGTTTCAGCAAGCAAAGTTGTGTCATCTGCATTAATGCAGGTTGTTGTGTATGTGAAGTTATATGTAATTATATCATATGGGTAGATTTGTGTACCTACCAATCACAGTCAAGATGCAGAACTGCACCATTTTATTTAAAGTTTAATAACACTGAACAGATTTCTGTGTCTGTATTTCCTCTTTAATAGAATATCTGTTCATATTTTTTACTTTTTTCCATATTAATTTTGCTTTTTCTATTTTCTATATGTAGTGTTGTTTTTTAAGTCTGGATAAAAGTTCCTTTGCTGGATATGTGGCTTGTAAATATTTTCTTCCTTTCTTTAATTTGCCTTTTTTTCCAACTTACTAGGAACTTTAACAGATCAAACACTTAACTTATTACTCAGGTATTATACTTTTGATATTGAGTCTAAAACCTTTTTATTTCATCCTATATCACAACGTTTTTACCTTAGAATTTGTTCTAAAAATGTCATAGTTTTATATTTTACATGCAAGTCAATGATTCATCTTGTATTTATTTTTGTGTAAGATGTGAAGTTGAAGTTCATTGTATCGAAATTTCTTGATTCAAATCAGTGAGCATGTTCAGAGCTTCATCTGTTTGTTAAAACATTTCAATTTATACTTCATTAATTTCTGGGACCTTAATTTTCCCTAATGCTTTCAGTGCGGCATGAGCTTTTTCCTGATTATATACTTGCAGAAATTTTTCCATGTCAGCTATTTATTTTTGGTACAGTATCCCTGTGTATTTGTTCCATCTTTTTGTGATGCTCCTTGAATCATTCTAGATTTTGTCCATAGCATCTTTCAATATTGCAACCTGAGGTCTGAATTTCTCTTCCATTTTTTCATCTTGAGAAATGCTAAGCAAGATCTTCTCTCTTTTTTCCCCCCTCCAATTCTAGCTCTTTGCACATTTTGTTCTAATCCTTTTCTTCTCAAGCTGTCCTTTGAGATCTTTTGTTAATCTTTTTTACTTTGGCATTTCTTCTCTTTCTTGCAACTTCTTGCCATTCTATTGCTAATTTCAGTCTCTTCTGACATCATTTCAGTCTTTTATTTGTCCCCTGTCTTTTTTATGATCTTTTGCTTTCTCCATAGATGATATCCTTAATGTCATCCCATAACTTATCTGATCTTTGAGTGTTAGTGTGTAATATTCAAACTCATGAAATCTAGGAGAATTGGAAGTTGTCAAAAATTTCACAGAGGAAAATATCTGATGTCCAACAGACACATGAAGATCAAAATCACTGGCAATACAAGAGATGCAAATCAAAATCCCAATGAGATACCATCTCACTCCAGTAGCAGTGACAAAGTTTAACAGGGCAGCAAGCAGTAATGTTGGAGAGGATATGGAGAGATAGAAACCCCCATACACTTTTGGTGGGATTGTAAAGTAGTTCAACCACTTTAGAAGGCAAGTTTGGTGTTTCCTCAAAAAGCTAAACATAGAAATTTCATATAGCCTAGCAATTCCACTGCTAGGAATATACACCAAGTAAATTAGGACTGAAACACAGATGGAGATTTGTACGCCAATGTTCATAGCAGCATTATTCATCATCAAAAGAACATATCAACAGCCCAAATGTCCAATTAAAATCAAATGGATTGTGAAATAGTGGTATATTCATACAATGAAATACTACATAGCATTTAAGGGCAATGATTGTGAAAATTACTACTTAACTTGGGAGGGACTGGAGAGCATTATGCTGAGTGAAAAAAATTCAGTCCCACATGGACAAATATTGTATGAGACCATTATTGTAGAAATAGAAAGATAACTAATGAAATGTGTTTAAGGATCCAATAAGGGGAGAATAGAAGTAGAGGGATGAGATGGATGGGGGAAAACATAGGGTCACCCAACTTGATGGATGAAGGGAGGTATAGGTTAAAAGAAATGTTAAAGATCTGGCTGGGATCTGGAAGGACAAGGCAACAGTGGGCATAGTTCAATGTAAAATATAATGAATCAGAATGAATATATAAAACACAATGTGAATAAAGGATAGTGTGAAATAGTATGTATAAGAACTTTGTAAACAAAACAGTTGTTGTTGTTGTTGTTATGAGCGGTCAAACCAACTGTGACTCATAGTGACCCTGTGTACAACAGCTCTGAAGCCTGCCCTGTCCTAAGCCAGTCTCACTGACTCCAACACACCTACCTGCATTGCCACAGTTACTGTATCCATATAAAAGAAATTTATTTTTTTTAAAAATGGAATACATAAAGGTCCATGTTCTATTAATCAGTGAGCTGAGATTGACTGGCCTTGGTCACTTTAAATCAATCATTTAATCTGTTATACTACGAATTAAAAATTGAGAAAGAATGATGTTACTTTCACAGGCAAAAAGACAATTTCAAAATTTATTCAGAAGTACAATCAATGCTGTCAGTGAAAGAAAATAATCCATACACATATGAGGTATACCTGGTAATACAACTATTATTTAAATATATGCACCAAAAATTAAAGCCAAAGTGGAGGAAATGAAAGCTTTTTGCAATCTGAAATTGGCCAACCATACAATCTAGATGAAATAACAATAATTGCTGACTGAAATGAAAAAGTTGGAAACAAAAGGGCTGGTCAATGGAAATGGTGAAAGAAATGAGGCTGGAGATAGAACAATTGAATTTTGTCCAAACAATGATTTTTTTTCACTGCAAATGTCTTTTTTAAAAATGTAAATGGTGGTTATGTACATAGACCTCACCTGATGAACGACAAGGAGTCAGATTGACTATATTTCTAAGAATCATCATCAGAGAAGCTCAACGTCAGCAGGCAAAACCAGGCCAGGCTCTGACTGTGAAACAGACCATCAATTAAAAACTCATGTGCAAATTCAAACTGATGCTAAAGAAAATAAAAATCAAGATTTCTAGGCAGTTGTCCCTTTTCCTCATTATGGGCTTCAGAAGTCCAGTGTCTGTCATCCGCAGAGCTCTCTGCGGTCCCAGCAGACATTCACATTGTGAACTTATAGGTTTTGCTTTCCG
Organism: Elephantulus edwardii; assembly: GCF_000299155.1. Taxonomy (NCBI): domain Eukaryota; kingdom Metazoa; phylum Chordata; class Mammalia; order Macroscelidea; family Macroscelididae; genus Elephantulus; species Elephantulus edwardii. The sequence goes on from NW_006400131.1 coordinate 508,006, forward strand.
TACTATGTATGGTGTCTGAGATTTTTGTTGTTGTTATGTGCCATCGAGTCGTTTGCGACTCATAGCGACCCTATGTACAAGAGCCCTAAACGCCATTCTATCCTGTGCCAATCTCACTGTCTCAAACACATTCATTCCCACCAGTCCACTCACAGAATCGATCCATCTCATCGAGGGTCTTCCTTTCCTGAGCCGTTCCTTCACTCTCCCAAACATGATGTCCCTCTCCAAGGACCAGTCCCTCCTTGCAACATGTCCAAAGTATGTCAGACAAAGCTTCAGAATCCTTGACTCCAGGGAATATTCTGGCTTCACCCTCTCCAGGACAAATCTGTTTGTTCTCCTAGCAGTCCATGGTATATTCAACACTCTTCTCCAGTACCACAACTCAAAGGCATCAATTCTCTTTCTATCATCCCTATTCACTGTCCAACTCTCCAATGCATAGCACATAATTGCAAAGACTATAGCCTGGATCAGGCGCACCTTACTCTCTAGCCTGACATCATTGCACTTCAGTACTCTTGAGAGGTCCCTCACATCTGACTTTCCCAATGCAATTCATCTCCTTATTTCCTGGCTGCTGTTACCACAAGTGTTGACTGCTGTAGAACCAAGAAAACTAAAACTGTTAACTATCTCAATCTCTTCACCATCCATCCTGTTGTTGCCAATTGGCCCAGTGGTGAGAATCTTTGTTTTCTTGATATTTGGCTTCAATCCATATTGAAGACTGCAGTCCTTGACCTTCTGTAGCAAGTGCTTCAGGTCCTCTTCAGTTTGAGCAAGCAGGGTTGTGTCATCTGCATAACACAGGTTGTTGATGATTCTTCCACCAGTCCTGATGCCACATTCCTCCTCATACAGCCCAACATCTCGGATGATCTGTTCTGCATACAGATTGAAAAGGTATGGAGACAAAATACATCCCTGATGGATCCCTTTCTTGATTTTGAACCATCCAGTGTCTCCCTGCTCCATTCTGACAACTGCCTCTTGGTCCAAGTATAGGTTTCACATTAGCAATTAACAATCAAATGTTCTGGGAGTCCTATCCTTCTCAGAGTCAGCCACAGCTTGTTGTGATTCACACATCCAAAAGCCTTTGCATAGTCAATGAAGCACAGATAGACATTCTTCTGGTATTCTTTGCTTTCTTGCAAGATCCATCTAACATTGGCTATAATATCCTTAGTACCACGACCTCTTCTAAATCTAGCCTGCATATCTGGCAGTTCTCTGTCGACATATTGTTCCAAACGTTTTTGGATAATTTTCAGCAGAATCTTGCTTGCATGTAATATCAATGATATTGTTCGATAATTTCCACACTCTGTTGATTAGCAATTTTTTTTCTTTCCTTCCATTTCCCCCCACCTCTTTCCTTTGCTTTATTTTCTTGGTTATTAATATGTGTCTATTTCTGATTTTGAGTGTTTGTAAAATGTCTTGAAAGAGTAACCTTGCCTAAGTCTGATAGAAATCTGTCCTCGCAGGCCCTCTAGCCAGGATGTTGAAGCCATTTTTCACTGATCAGTACTCAACAGAATAGATATGGAGGAGTGTGGCAGATACTCCTAAGTCTATATCTTTTAACTGTCTGGAGTCCCTGATGTCATGGCCATGTGATGTCTTATTTGTTGGACTGCTTATCAAAAAGTTAGTGGTTTGAGTCCCCGAGCTGCTCTGCAGGAAGAAGAGTAGTCTCCTCCTCATGTAAAGATTCACAGCCTTTGGAACCAGGAGTTGAAATTGACTGGATAACTGTATATTGCTTACTGAAAGTTTGAAGGTTTGAATCTATGCAGAGATGACTTGGAAGAAAAGTGTGAGAATCTGCTTCTGAAAAATCAAACCTTGAAGACCTTAAGGAGCAGAATTCTACTCTGATATGTGTGTGACACATTAAACCTTATGGAGCAGCATTCCACTCTATGTGTAAGACTGCCATAAGTCAATTTGATGGCTGTTTAGTTTTGGTTTTACCTTAAATTATTATGTGTCCATTTGCTAGATTTGAGTCTCTCAGCTCAGTCATAAAAGAATAAGTAATAGAACTTGAGCTCTAATTATTCTAACTCCTGCTGGAGTCATTTGAAGGAAAACAGAAAAATGATTCAGGACACCTAAGAGAGGGAAGGCCAAAATGAACAATGCTAAAAGTTGAGATGTTCCAATAGCTTCTGGGAAAACAGAGGTCAAAGAACAACAGACTCAGACTGCAAGACCATCTTCCTTCAAATCTCACAGCTCACACACGATTTCAAAAGAAGGTGTGGTAACAATAGCAAAAATACCTAGAAAACAAGATGGCAGTCTAAGTCTGCTTAACTCTCCTTGGCTATCTTTGTAAAAGAGATAGTAAACTTTGCCACTGTAACTGGAGTGAGATGGTACCTCATTGTGGTTTTGATTTTCATCTCTCTTATTGCCAGTGATTTGGAGTATTTCATCACTTGTCTGTTTGCCATTTGAATATCTTCCTCAGTGAAAATTCTTTTCATGTCTTTTGCTCATTTTGTAATTGGGGTATCAGTTTTTTCTTGCAGAGGCTCAGGAGTATTCTGTAAACTTTTGTCAAAAGACTCCTGTCTGGGATGGTATTACCAAGCAATAAATGTTGGCGAGGATGTGGCAAGAAAGGAGCTGTTTTACATTGTTGGTGGGATTGCCAATTCCTTCAGAGCTGATTGAACTTCCTCCTTCATTACTATTTCATCTTGATCATATGTTGTTTCATGAGATTCTTCTATGCCAGCTATATTCTGTTAATAGCATCCTTAAGAATTACCACTCCAGGCGTGAATTTGTTCTTCAGTTCCTTCAGCTTAAGATATGTTGGACTAGTTCATCCCTTTGATTCTCTGACTCAGGTCTTTGCAGATTTCTTTATATAATACTTTGCTATTTCTTCCCAAGCTGCCCTTTGAAATCTGTGCATCTCCTTCACTTCCTAATTTCTTTAACTTGCTTTCCTTCCTGGTGCTTTAGTGCAATATTTGGAGTCTCTTCTGGCATTAATCTGGGCCTTTTCTTCCTTTTCTGAATTTTAATAACTTTTTACATCCTTCATGGATTATAGTCTTGATATCCTCCCAAAGCTTGTCTAATCTTCATACATTAGCATTCAATGCCTCAAACCTGTTCTTGGGATGATTTTTATATGTATGTAGGATAGACACAAGGTCAAATTTTGGTTCTTGTGGATTTGATTTTCTTTAGCTTCAGTTTGAACTTGCCTATGAGTAGTAGTTTGTTACTGTTGATTGTCATCCAGTTGAGCACAACTCTTAGCAACCCTATGAACAAAAGACATCAAGCCTTTCTATAATTATCATCTTTTCTCAAAGTTCATAAAGTTTCCAGAGATATGTTATTTAGGAAGTGGGTACCACTCCTGTTTCCAACAGTAGTTGATGGTCTGTTCTACAATCATCACCTGGTCTAGTTTTCATTGTTAGGCTTTCATTCATGGCTTATATTGAGCTTCTCCAACAATTCTTTCCATAGATGTAATTAATCTGATTCCTGTGTAACCTATCAGGTGAGGTCCATGCGTATAGTCATTATTTATGTTTCTTCTGAAAGGTATTTGCAGTGAATAATCATTGATTGTGCAAAATTCTGTCATTTTATCTCCAGCCTCATTTCTGTCACCAAGTTCATGTTTTCCAACCACCATTCTTTCGTCCTCATTCTCAACTTTTGCATTCCAGTCACTCATTATTATTAATGCACCTTGGTTGCATGTTCAATAGATTTCAGACTGCAAAAGTTGGTAAAAATCTTATATTTCTTCATTTTTTGGCTCTGGATAGTGGTCTTAGCAGACCTTCCTTGTATGCATGCATATGGATATTATTCTGTTGCTTACAGCATTGTATTTCAAGATGGCTCTAGAAATCATCCTTTTAACTATGAATGCAAACCCATTTTCCCCTCACCTTTCCATATCTGACATAGTAGATCATGTGATTATCTGATTAAAAATATTCCGTGCCAATCCATCTCATTTCACGAATGCCTACTATGTCAATATTTATGCATTCCATTTCTTGATTAACAATGTTCAATTTTCCTACATTCATACTTCTCACATTCCACATTCAAATCTAGTGTCTGTTTGCAACTATTCTTCCTCCTTTGTTTTTCCCAGTATGAGGATTCAGCTTCTAGTGCTATGTATCAGGCCTTATATTTAAAGGCAGGTGGGCAGTTGGACCCGTCTAAGTCTCCACTTTGGAGGCTCATGTGTGAAATGGTTGGATTCTAGAAAATGGTTTCTCTTGTCTTGGTGAGGGTTGGGTGTGGACTCTGGTTGTTTTGTTTTTCATTCACAATCATACGTGAGTTGATTGGATTTGTCAGATTTAGCTAACAATGAGCTGTGAGCTGGAAGCCTCTTGCTTTAGAATCAACCAGGACCTGGTGGGCGGACCTTGTATTTAAAAGGTGGTAGGAGTGTTACTTATGTTTAGGATGATCATTCTCCTAAGTGGTACAATTTGCCAATTTGCTGTTCTGAAGTAACTTGGGGTTTGCTGTGATGCTCAACATTGTGCCACTGGTGTGTCAAAAGCCATAATGATTACCCATTGTGGAAAGTGTTTGATGGAGCCCCCAGATTTATTGATTTGGGTTCGGAAGCAGGAGTGGCATCCACTTCCTAAGCCACATGCCTCTGGAAACTTTATGAACATGGAGAAATGCCAATAGTTACAGGGTTATAGTTATAGGCAATAGCAACATGATTCAGATATTTTGTTCATAGGGTCATGGATTGTGCTTAACTCGATGAGACTTCACAATAAAAACAAGAGGAATATCTATTTGTGCTTCATTGACTATGCAAAGGCTTTTCACTGTGTAGGTCACAACAATCTACGGCTGAATCCAAAAAGAATGGGAATCCCAGAACATTTGATTGTGCTTAAGTGAAACCTATACCTGGACCAAGAGGCAGTCGTCAAAACAGAGCAAGGAGAACACAACCTGGTTCAAAATCAAGAAGACGGTTCATCAGGGATATGTTCTGTCTCCATACCTTTTCAATCTGTATGCAGAACAGATCATCTAAGACACTGGGCTGTATGAGGAGGATTGTGTCATCAAGCTTGGTGGAAGAATCGTCAATAACCTGCATTATGCAGATGACACAACCCTGCTTGCTAAAACTGAGGAGGACCTGAAGCACTTGCTACAGAAGGTCAAGGAATGCAGCCTTCAATATGGATTGAAGCTTAACATCAAGAAAATAAAGATTCTCACCACTGAGACAATAGGCAGCATCATGATAGATGGAGAAGAGATTGAGATTGTCAACAATTTTAGCTTACTTGTTTCCACAATAAACAATTTTGGCACCAGCAGTTAGGAAATCAAAAGACAAATTATGTTAGGGAAACATACTGTCAGGGACCCCTCCAAAGTGTTGAATATCAAGGATATCAGTCTAGAGACTAAGGTGCTCCTGATCCAGGCCATGGTCTTTGTAATTACTTGCTATGCATCAAAGAGCTGTACAATGACCAAGGATGACAGAAGAAAAATTGAAGCCTCTGAGTTGTGGTGGAAAAGAGTTTTGAATATGCTACGGACTACCAAAAAAACTGACAGGTCTGTCCCAGAGAGGCTCCTTATAGGCACGGATTTTGAGATTCAGGAGGGTCCAGTCTTTGGAGAAGTTAAGAAGAAGATATCATACTTGGAAGTGACGAGAAACAGCGCAGGAGAGGAAGACCCTGGTTGAGATGGATTGACACAGTAACTAGGGTACAGAGGGTAGCTGTGTCAGAGACAGTGAGATTGGCTTAAGATAGAACAGAAGAGTTCAGAGCTATTGTGTATAGGGTTGCTGAATCCTAAGTAACTTGATGGCACATAACAATATATTTATGTTGTTTTTGTTGTTACTGTTGATTGGTGTATAATTGCACATGACTCATAGCAAACCTCTGAACCAAAGGCCTGAAGCTTTTCTACAACTATCATCATTTATCAAAGTTCATAGAGTTTCCAGAGGCATGTTTTTTAGGAAGTGGATGCCACTCCTACTTCCAGCCTGGGTGATATACTCTCTCCCAAAGTCTTCTGAAAACTCAGTCCTTAACTCCTAGAAAAATTTTAGAAATTTCAGCAAAGTTTGTATGTCAGGGATTTTAAGATGCTTGTATTAAAGTGGGAAAGTGGCTAGGATTTTTCTGAACTTAATCACAAGAGTTTGAAACATCTATTTGTTTTGTGACAAATAAACCTCATTTTTACACATGATGAAGTAAAGCGTGCTGTTATTATGTCTTTATTGCATGCATAGCTCTTTTAAGAGCTAGCTGGTGGTGAGGAGGAAAATATGACTTTGAAATGAAATACTTACATATATATTTATCCCGATTCTGCAAACGTTGTTTTCTGGATTGGGGTTGAGACTACGGTGTGGCTCTTGCTCAAAATAGGCTGTGAGATGATCGGATTTGGCCTTGCCTTTAAAAAAGCTTTTGGGCTCTTGGGCTTGGTTTTTGTGGATCTCCCAAATAAAACAGGCTTGGAAGCAGAAGTGGCATCCACTTCCAAAAAAAATGCTCGCCTCTGGAAACTCTATGAACTTGGAGAAAAGATGAAAGTTTTGTGTTCAAGACTTTCATTAACAGGGTCACTATGGGTCGTCTATGACTCTATGGCACTTAACAACAACAAGAGAGAGAGAGGGAGAGAGAGAGAGAGAGCGAGCTGGTGGTGTAGTGTGTAACCTGCACTACCAGAAAGGTTATTGGTTAAAATCAATAAACTGATCTAAGGGAGAAAAATTGAGTTTCTTTTGGTGAAGATTTATAACCTCAGAAACTTGGTGCAGGCACATCATGAGTGGTCAAATAAACTGGAGGGCAGTGGGTTTTGCTGTTTTGGTGGGGAAAGGTTTGTTCATAACTTTGTGGTCTGGCCTTCATTCTGGGAAGCACCAATGAAAGTCATTCAAAGGAACTGGACTTGTGGGTAGATTAGTCAGAGGATGAAGGAGCTTCATCCATTTACTACTGTTTGGTGCCTACATTTTGGTATATACAGACTAGGCTCCACAGACAAAATCAGTCATCTTTTCCAGCATGGTAGACTCTGGATATTTGAACTTCTTAACTTATAGTTCCAGGGTCCAGAAGAAAGTATTCTAGTGGACAAAGCATTTATTTTCCCTTTGATCATCTAAGAAGTAACATAGATATGTTTATTGTTAGATTGATTGAGGCAGCCACAAGCCTCCCTAGATTCAAGTAGATCCAAAGAGACAACTTCTCAATATGAACAGTGTCAAAGAATTTGTTGTCAAGATTTGATATTGCCATTCTAATTTTATGAATAGGTCCACTTGAGGCTGAGGAAAAGTAAATGCTTTGCTTATAAAGCCACCACAAAAACTATAAAGTGGCAAAATTATGACTGAAATTCAAGTCTATTGATTTTTACAGCAAAGGCAAAGATATTGCCAAGATGATACTTGTGGCTTAAAGGTCAATGGTATGTTTCAAGTGAAAGAGTTCTTGCTCTAATTTATTCTCTTCTCCTTTCTTTTTCTTTTTTCTCTTAGAAACAAGAAGCTACTGAGAATAAAACGTAAATAAGTACTACTCCCACCAGATATTTTCATAATAATGGTCTAAATGATGACTTGTAAAAAGAAATTAAAATTAAAGCATGGAGCCTATAACTCTCATTATTATGTATATGTTGTTGTTGTATACTGTAGAGTAAGAACTGACCCATAGCTGACCCTCTGGTGGGTTTTCAAAGGCAGTAAATGGCCCAGGAGGAATTTGCCCATCCTTCTTCTGCTCTTACACATGCTGCCATTAGTAAAGGTCTATGTGAAAAGCTGACTTTTTAAACTTAACTGAACCAGATAGATGCTGCTGCTCTATCCTGGGCCAATCTTATTGTCTCTGACACACCTACCATTATTACCCCAATTACTGTGTTAATCCATCTCATCCAGGGTCTTCCTCTCCTGTGCTGTCCCTCTACCCTCCAAGCATGCCTTTCTCTAAGGACTGGTCCCTTCTGATCACGTGCTCAAAGTATGTGAAGTGGAGCCTCAAATCCTTGCCTCCAAGGAGCAGCTTGTCCTCTCTAGGACAGACGTGTTATTTCTCTTGGCAGTCTACTATATGTTCAAAACTCTTCTCCAGCACCACAACTCAAAGGCATCAATTCCTCTTTTGTCATCTTTGGTCATTGTCCAGCTCTCTGATGCATAGCAGATCATGAAGATCATGGCCTGGATCAGGAGCACCTTTGTCTCTAGATGGACATCCTTGTTTTTTAACACTCTGGAGAGATTCCTGACAGTATATTTTCCTAATGCAATTAATCTTTTGATTTCCTGACTGCTGATGCCAACAGTGTTAATTGGGAAACCAAGCAAGCTGAAATTGTTAACAATCTCAATCTCCATCTTTCATGATGCTGCCTCTTGTCCCAGTGGTGAGAATCTTTGTTTTCTTGATGTTGAGCTTCTATCCATATAGAAGACTACAGTCCTTGACCCTCTGCAGCATATGTTTCAGACTTTCCTCAGTTTCAGCAATCAAGGTCACAAACTTCTGCAACATGTGTATAACTCACAAGTTGTTGATGAGTCTTCCTCCAAACCTATTTATTTGCTGTCTTTAAGGGGGCTGTGGTGGCATAGCTGGTAGAGAATTGCACTGATAACCTAAAGGTGGTGTCTCTCTAGTGGTACAAATCCATCTACAACTCCATGGGAGAAAGATGGGCAATCTCCTGGCATGTGATCTATGACAATAAGTTTTGAATGGTTAATTTGTGCTCCTATGTCATAGTCAGCAGGGACTTGTACTGCTAACCCAAAGGCTATGCCTCTAGCTGGTTCTTTTTTCTTAGTTATATACTGATTTACAAAGTTCCTAAAGTTTGTGTACATTGTTCTTCACATAGGACTTTTCCCTTTTCCTTTACCCATCCCTCCTTGTACCCATCAAATTATATGACCCTATGATTGAGTGCCCCCTTCCTTGTATCCTCATACTCATTCTACAATAATGGTCTTATACAACATTTTGTCTCCATGATACTGAGTTCACTTAACATAATGCTCTCCAGTTCCTCCCATGTTAGGTAGTAATTTACAAAATCATTGCTCCCATGTACTGCATAGTATTCCATTGTGTGCATGCACCATAATTTCTCAATCCTTTCCATTTTGGTTGGGTATTTGGGCTGTTTCCATGTTCTTGCTATGGTGAATAATACTGTTATGAACATTGGTGTATAAGTCTGTTTGTGTCTCAGTTCTCAATTTCTCAGCGTATATTCCAAGTAGGGGAATAGCTGGGTCATATGGAATTTCCCAACAGCCTCTAGAAGAAACAAAATTAGAAAGATAAGAACTGAAATCAATGTGATAGAAAACATAACAACAATTGAAACCATCAGTAAGCATCAGTAAGATCAAGAGTGATTTATCAAAAGGGTCAGTAAAATTGACAAACCATTATCAAACTTAACAATAGAAAGAAAAAAAAAGGAGAAGACACAAGAGATGACATCACAACAGAACCAAAGGAAAGGAAATCTATAAGACCAGAATATTATGAAAAGCTATACTCAAATAAATTTGAAAACTTAGAATAAATGGACAAATTCCTTGAAAGTCATGTACTACCCAGATTGACACAGTCAGATGTAGAGCACTTGAACATATTCATCACAAAAGAAGAAATTGAACAAGTCATAAAAAAGACTCCCCCACAAAAAAAGTCCAGGACCAGATGGCTTCACAGCTGAATTCTATCAAACATTAAGAGAAGATGTATTATCAATTCTATTTAAGTTATTTAAAAATATAGAAACAGAAGGAACACTCCCAGAGACATTCTATCAAGTAAGCATAACCACAATACCAAAACCAGGCAAAGATATTACCAAAAAAGATAACTACACACTAATATCTCTCACGAACATAGATGCAAAAATCCTTAACAAAATCCTAACCAATAGAATCCAAAAGCACATCATCATGACCAAGTGGGATTCTTAAGAGGTATAAAGTCAGTTGTTACTATATTTTGGAGGAATATTCTTCTAAGGGCTATAGTACTCTCCTGTCAATATGCTGTACTGAGGTAACCTGGGGTTGCTGTGATACTGAACCTTGTGCCACTGGGGTGTCAAATGCCATAACAGTTACCCATGGTGGATAGTGTTTGGTGGAGCTTCCAATTTAAGACAGGTTTAGAAGCAGGAGTTATATCCACTTCCTCAATAGCATGACTCTGGAAACTGTGAACTTTGATAAATGGTAATGGTTGTGGAAGGGCTTCAGGCCTTTTGTTCATAGGGTCACTCTGAGTTGTGCTTTACTGACTCGACAGCAATCAACAACAACAACATGCAAAGATAGCTCAAAATTAAAAAAAAAAATAATCAATGTAATTCATCACATTAACAAAACAAATAACAAGAATCATATGATCTAACAAATGATACAGAAAAGGCATTTGGCAAAATCTAACATCCCTTCCTGATTAAGACACTCAACAAAATTGGAATAGAAAGGAATTTCCTCAACATAGTGAAAAGTATAGATGCAAAACCAAGAGTCAATATCATTCTCAACAGAGAAAGACTAAAAACATTTTCTTTGCGAACAGGAACCAGACAAGGATGCCCACTGTCACTACTTCTATTCAGTATTGTATTGAAAGTAATTGTTAGGGCAATACAACAAAAGAAGGAAATAAAAGGCATTCTGATTGGTAAAAAGATGGTTAAGTTGTTGCTATGTGCAGATGTCTTGAAAAGGATGAAATCAAATCTCTCCTTGGAGGCTAGGGTTTTGAAGCTCTATCTCACATACTTTGGGCACATGACCAACAGAGACCAGACCTTAGAGAAGGGCATCATTCTTGGAACGTTGGAGGGACAGCGCAGAAGAGGAAGACCTAGGATGAGATGGACTGATACAGTGACTGGGGCAATGGGTGTTGGTGTGTCAGAGTTTGTGAGACTGGCTCAGGGCAGGGCAGTGTTCAGAACTGCTATACACAGGGTTGCTATGGATTTCAGGCCACTTGATGGCACTTAACAACAATAACATGCAGATGATATGATAGTGTACACAGAAAACCCCAAGGACTCAACAAAAAAATCTGCTGTTTTCTTGATACTGTTCCTTTGGCCTGTCATCATACCAGTACTAAGCTATTTTGACTACCATGACTATTTACTATATCTTGAAGTACGATTGTAAGGCTCACCCCCCAACTTTGTTTTTCTGAAGAATCAGAAGTATTTATCTAAGATCTTTTTTCTTCCATATAAAATTGGTACTTAATTTTTTCATTTCAAAAAATGTTAATGGAAACTAGTTAAGGATTGCATGTATCTGTAGGCTTATTTAAATAACATTGTTATTTTCACAATGTTAAATTTTTCTGTCAATAAACAAGGTATATTCTTCCATTTGTTTAGGTCTCTTTTAGTTCCTTGCAGTAATGATTTGTTGCTTTCTTTGTAAAAGGGGTTTTTTTTTTAATCTCTTGTTAATTAGGTTTATCCTAAAGTATTTTCTCTTATTTGTACTTACTATAGACGGTGTTATTTTCCTGAGGTTTTCTAGGAATTCTCTTTGTTGATGTAGAGAATTCACTGACTTTCATATTTTGATCTTGTACGTTGCTGCTTTGTTCAGTTTTTCAACTAATTGCTGTAGTTTTCTTGCTGAGTCCAAGGGATTGTCTAAGTATAGAATCATATCTGCAAATAAGGATAATTTTACTTCCAAAGTCTTTGTAATCACTTGCTAAGCATAAGAAAGCTGGACAATGACTAGGGATGATAGAGGGAGAATTGATATCTTTGAGCTGTGGTGCTGGAGAAGAGTATTGAATATACCATGGACTGCTAAGAGAACTAACAGGTTAGTCCTAAGAGGGTGAAACCAGACTGCTCCTTGGAGGCAAGGATTCTGAAGCTTCGTCTGACATAATTTTGACATGTTTCAAGGGAGGACCAGTCCTTGAAGAGGCGCATCAGACTTGGGAGGGTGGAGAGACAGCGCAAAAGAGAAACATCCTCGATGAGATGGATTGATTCAGTGACTGGGGTAATGGAAGTAGGTGTGTTAGAGACAATAAGACTGGAATAGGGTAGAGCAGAATTTAGGGCTGTTGTTTAGGGCTCATCGGGTTGCTGTGAGTCACAGGCGACTTAACAGCACACAACAACAACAACAAAATCAACAACAACAATATTATGAAGTTGAGTGCCCAGCCTTTCTTCCTAGTTCATCTTAGTCTGGAAACTGCTCAAACCTCTTTCTTACATTACAGCAATGTGTGAACCTCCACTGGCAGATGGGTAGTGGCTGCTCCCTCATAACAAGAGATAGTTTCCCAGGACACACATAATACCTCCCAGTACAGGTAAAGAATTATGTGAAGTTTTATCTTTCTCTCTACCTTAAAGGAGCCACCTTCAATTAACTTTGGGAAAATTGCCTGTTCCATTTTGTTTATTTGCTATAAAACTCATGCTCTAATTTATTGCTACTGAGTTGGAATTGACTCAGAACTGACCTTCTAGTGTGCTTTTGAGAGGCAATAACTTGCACGAGAGGAGCCCATTCTGCTCCTGGGGAGCTACAGGTGGACTTGAACCACCAAAGAGCTGCTGCCTTTGGGATAGCAGTGCAACTCCCTAGATGCAGTTCCACCAGAGCTTCCTTTGCTTGATTTGTTGTTGTTTTCTGTCAAGTTGCAACCAACACATAGCTGATCCTTCAATGGGTTTTCAGATGCAATAAATCAAATGGGAGATATTAGCCTCTCCTCTAGTGGACAATCAGGTGAGTTTGAGCTGTGTGCCTACTTCACTAAAGAAAACTTGGTTTGTTTTAGAGGCTGCTTAGTTCCTTGAAATATCATGTTTGAAATACCTTGTTGTTATTATTATGTACCATCAAGTCACCTGTGACTCATAGAAATCCTATGTATACCAGCTCTGAACCCTGCCTTATCCTAAGCATTGTCTCCAACAGACCTAATCCTGTTTCTCCAGTCACTGAGTCAATCCATCTCATCCTGGGTCTTCCTCTCCTTCCTCCACCCTTCCAAGCATGATGTCCTTCTCCAAAGACTGGTCCTTCCTGGTCATGTGCCCAAAATCCTTGTCTCCAGGGAGCAGTTTGGTTTCACCCTCTCCAGAACAGACCTGTTTTGTTATCTTGACAGTCCACTGTATGTTCAATACTTCTCCAGCACCACAATTCAAAGACATTGATTCTTCTATTATCCTTAATTACTGTCCAGCTCTCTGATGAATAGCAAGTAGCTGAGGAGACCATGACCTGAATCAGTCTCCAGATTGAAATCCTTGCTCTTCAGTACTCTAGAGAGGTCACTGACAGCAGATTTTCCCAGTGCAATTAATCTTTTGATTTCCTGATTGCTGGTGTCAAGAGTATTGATTGTGGAACCAGGCAAACTGAAGTAATAAACAATCTCAATCTCTTCTCCATCGATCTTGGTGCTGCTAATTGGCCCAGTGGTGAGAATCTTAGCTTTCTTGATGCTGGTTTTCAATCCATATTGAAGACTATAGTCTTTGACCTTCTGCAGTAAACATTTCAAGGCCTCCTCAGTTTTGGCAAGCAAAGTTGCATCATCTGCATAACACAAATTATTGATGAGTCTTCATCCAATCCTGATGCCACATTCCTCCTCCTAAATTCCAGCTTCCTGAATGATCTGTTCTACATATAGATAGAAAAGATATGGCAATAGGATGTACCCCTGACATACACCTTTCTGATCTCTGTTCTGTTCTGATTACTTTTTCATGCTCCAAGTTTAGGTTTCACATGAGCACAATTAACTGTTCGGGGACCCCCATTCTTCTAAATTTTAGCCACAATATGTTGTGATCCACACAGTCAAATGCCATTGCATAGTCAATGAAACACAGATAGACATTCGTCTGGTACTCTCTACTTTCAAATAAGACCCATCTAACATTGGCTATGATGACCCTAGTGCCATGCTCTCTATTAAACCCAGTCTGTACATCTGAAAGTTCTCTGCTGATGTACTGTTCTAATAGTTTTTGGATGATCTTTAACAGGATATTGCTTGTGTGTGATTTTTAGGAATATTGTTTGATAATTTCCACACTTCGGGATGAGTGTGTCGGAGACAATGAGATTGGCACAGGACAGAAGAGAGTTTAGGGCTGTTGTACATAGGGTCTCTATGAGTCGCAAGCAACTCGATGGCACATAACAGCAACAACAACAACAACATTTTTTTGAATACAGATGGTCTCTTCCAGTCAGTTGGCCAAGTAGTTGTCCTCCAGATTTCTTGGCATAACCTGGTGAGCCTGTCCAGGACAGCATCTATCTACTGAAATATGTTAGTTTGTATCCCATCAATTCCTGGGGCCTTATTTTTTTGCCAATTCCTTCAGAGCAATTTAAACTTCCTCCTTCATCACAATAGGTTCTTGATCATATGTTGTTTTATGAAATTCTTCTGTGTCAGCCAATTCTTTGTAGGTATAGTGTTTCTCTGTACTCCTTCCATCTATTTTTTATGCCTCCTGGGACATTCAACATTCTACCTTCTTCCTTAAGTATTGCAACGTGAGGCTTGAATTTTTTTTCTTCAGTTACTTCAGCTTAAGAAATGCTGGGCGAGTTCATCCCTTTAGATTTTCTGACTCCAGCTCTTTGCACATTCGGTTCTAATACTTTGCTTTGTCTTTCCAACCTGTCCTTTGTAATCGTCTATTCAGCTTCTTAACTTCTTGATTTCTTCCTTTTTCCTTGGCTTCTAAGTGGGCATTGTAGTGCAATACTCAGAATCTCTTCTGACATCCATCTTATCTTTTCTTTCTCCTCTGTCTTTGTAATAACGTTTCCCATTCTTCGTAAATTATATTCTTGATATCCTCCCCCAGCTCATGTGGTCTTCGCTCATTAGTGCTCAGAACTTCAAACCTGTTCTTGAGATGGTCTTTAAATTCTGGTGTAGACTCAAGGTCAAACTTTGGTTCTTGTAGATTTGATTTGATTTTGTTTAGCTTCAGTTTGAACTGGCATATGAGTAGGTGATGATTTGTTATGCAATCAGCACCTGGCTTCGTTTTCATAGTTGATATGGAGCTTCTCCAATGACTCTTTCCACAGATCTAGTTTATCTGATGTAGACCATCAGGTAAAGTCCTGTGTGTAGTCACTATTTATGTTTCTTATAAAAGGTGTTTACAATGAATAGGTCATTGATTGTACAGAATTCTATCTTTCTGTTTTCAGCCTTATTTCTGTCACCAAGTCCATGCTTTCTGGCTACTGAGCCTTCTTTCCTCTTCCCAACTTTTGCATTCCAGTCACCCATTATTATCAAAGTATCTTGGCTTCATGTTCAATCGATTTCTGACTGCAAAAGTTGGTAGAAGTCATCTATTTCCTCCTGTTTGGTCCTGGTTGTGGGTGCATTCATTTGAATGATAGTGATATTAACAGGTCTTCCTTGTATATGCATGGATATTATCCTGTCACAACATTGTATTTCAAGATGGATCTAGAAATAGTCTTTTTAACCATGAAAGAGACTCCATTTTTCCTCGCCTTTTCATTTCCATCATAGCAGTTCATATGATTACCTGATTCATAATGCCCCATGCCAATCCATTTCATTTAGCCAATGCCTAGTATGCAAATATTTATGTGTTTCATTTCTTCCTTAACAAGCTCCAATTTTCCTACATTCATACTTCTTACATTCCACATTGCAATAAGTACTGCCTGTTTGTGAGCTCTTAATATTGAGATACATCCAAAATTTATCAGTTAAGAATTATTAGATAGGAAGCTCTCATGGCTTAGTGGTAAGTAGCTGTGCTGCCAACCCAAGGAAATGTTGTTCAAATATACCAGTTGCTTCGGGGGAGAAAGATGAGCAGTCTTCTTCCATGTGATTAAAGAAAAAAAATATTAACTAACTGATCAGGCACTGTGCCTAGAAAGGTGATTTATCAGCATGAACTGTGCTGGGCTTTCTCAGGCACAGCCCTGGAGTATGGCTGGTTACTCTATGAGCCAGAAAATAAGGGTGCATCCAGTGCTACAAGAATAGGAATAAAATACAGCAGAAATATGCAGAGATCACTACTCAATTAGAGGCTAAGGGAGCATGCAGGGCCTGTCAGAGGAGCCATGGTGATATTTCATATATTTATTAAACACAAATATTTTAACACTTACAATGAACTTTAGCTACCATCTCAGCCCTCATGAAGCTTATGGGTACTAAGGTAAATACAATAAACAATGAAAATAATGTATAAGTAACTGACCTGTTTAGAGGTCTCAAGTATTCTGGGAGAAAAACAGCCATTGAAAGGTGCTTGGATTGGTGCTTGAATTCAATGACATGGATTGAAACAGTAACAGTAAGATTGAGTATATTAAAGATCATGAGGATGGTACAGGATCACAAGGTTCAGATCTGTTGTTCATAAGGTTGTTACGGGTGGTAGTCAACACCTAACAACAATAACTAATTCTAATTTGACATCAGAAATAATCAGTAGAGGCAAACTTAGAACCTAAATAGATTAGTTGCTATTGCCATTATGTGCCATTGAGCCTTCTGTGACTTATAGGGACCCAGTGAACAAGTGGATTTGAACTTTGCCCAATTTGTGCCATCCTCACTGTCTTGGGCACACTGAAGTCCATTGTTATAGTCACTGTGGCAATCCATCTTGTTGTGGACCTTCTTCTCTTACACTTACCACCCTTCCAAGAATGATGTTCTTTTCCAAATACTGGCCCCTCCTAACAACGTGCCTAAAGTAGGCAAGACTGCTTTAATCGCCAAGGAGAGCTGTGCTTTCACCCTTTCCAGGACAGACTTATTTTTCTATCTTGACAGTCAATGGTATAGAGTTCAGTACTCTTTTCCAGCATCAAAATGCAAAGACATTGGTTTTTCTTCTGTCATTCTTAGTCATTGTCCAACTTTTAAATGCATAGGAAGCAATTAAGAAGCCCATGGATTAAATTGTTTGTACTTAATCTTCAGAATGAAATCATTAGTATTTAGTTCTCTTGAGCCATCCTGAAAAGATGATAGTTACAATGCAACTTGTCTTTTTATTTCTTTACTGTTGGAACAAAGGGTGTGCTTGTAGATCTAAGTAAGATGAAATTGTTGACCACTTCAATATTTTCTCCATCTATCATGATGTTGTCTATTGGCCCATTGGTGAGGATTTTTGTTTCCTTGATGTTGAAATGTAATGCACTTTGAAGACTGTAGTCTTTGATATTCTGTAACCAGAACTTCAAATCCTCTTCTATTTCTGCATGCAAGGTTTTGTCATCTGTATAGCGCAGGTTGTTTATTAGTCTTCCTCTGTTCCTAATGTCACATTCTTCTTCATAAAATCTGAAGGGTTTGTCCAGAATACAGATTATATAGGTATGGAGAAAAGATGCAGCTCTGAGGAATACCTTTTTTTATTTTTAAATCAAGTAATGTTTCTTTAGGGAGTTCTGGTAGCCTAGTGACAAGAAACTATGCTGCATTTCTGAAGGCAGGATGGGCAATCTTCTCCACTGGCATTAACTGCTGCTGGAAACCCACTGGAGGGTCAGCTATGGGTCAGTTCTGATTCTACAGTACACAATAACAACAACAGTGTTCCTTTGCTCTGTTTACCCAATAGCCTCTTGATCTAGGCCTAAGTTTCACATGAGCTTAAGTGTTCTGGGGTTCCCATTCTTCTCAATGTTAGTCATGATTTGTTGTGATCCACATAGTCAAACTCATTTGCATAGTCAATAAAACACAAATTGACATTCTTCTTGTGTTTTCCGCTTTTCATCAAGATCCATATGACATAATCAATGATATCCCTCTTATAAATGGCCTCTTATAAATCCTGCATGAATTTCTAACAGTTTTCTTTTGATGTACTGTTCAAGCAGTTTTTAAATTGTCTTCACAATATTTTTCTTGCATGTGATCTTGATGATCTTGCTTAAAATTTAATATGTGTCTACTAGGGAACATTAGTGACCTAGTGTAGCACTCTAGAAGTAAGAAGTTGTGCTACATTCTCAAAACACATGATTCTAAACCACTACAGGAGATTTACTGCCTCTGAAAACCCACTGGAGAATCAGCTATGAGCTAGTTCTTACTTCATGACACAAAATAACAACAGTAACAGTAAGGAGTTGTGCTGCCAACCTAAAGGCAATGATTCGAGTCTGACAGCTCCTCCAAGGGAGAAAGATGGGCAATTTCCTCCCATGTTTACAGGCTCTGAAAACCCACTGGAGGGTCAGCTATAAGTGGGTTCCAAATCAATGGAAATGAATGAGTGAGCATCTATTAGGCAGCAGATACACTCTGGTGGGATAGATCAAAGATAGTAGGATTGCTAACTCAAAGGTTATGCCTCTCTGGAGGTTTGAGTGCACCAGTCTCTGAGAGCAAAAGAAGGACAGTTTTACTATTTACTGCCTCAGAAACCTATCATGCATGTCAGCAGTGAATTAAAATCAACTCAATGGCAGTGGATGAGTGGCAAAACTGGACATTTACCTGCAGAAAACTAAAACAGGATCCACATCTCACACTACACATAAAAATCAACTAAAGATGCATCAGAGACCTAGAGCTAAAGTGTGACCATAAAGATCATAAGAGACAAAACGAAATCAAACTTAGAAGGCATAGTCTATAGTATAAGATGGCTAACAAATACAGCCAGAAATGCAAAACTAGGAAAGGATAACATCAAAGACTGGAACCTCCAAAAGATTAAGTCCCTGTGTGCATCAAAAACATTTCTAATAGGGTGAAAAGAAAACCTACTAGCTGGGAAAAATCATTTAGCAATGCCATCTCAGACAAAGGTCTCATGACAAAAGTGTATAGAATACTACAGGGCCTCCACAAGGAAGAGATTGATACCACAATTACAAAATGGGTAAAATACATAGAAAAATTTTTCTCAGAGGCAGACATTCAGATAGCCAACAGATACATGAAAAGATGCTCAAAATCCTTAGCAATATGAGAGATTCAAATAAAAAGTACAATGAGATACAATTTGAGCCCAGTAGCAGTGGCAAAGTTTAATAGACGTTTTAAAGTTCAAAGACATTTAAAGTTTAATAGGTTGGAGAGGATGTGGAGAGATTGGAATGGGACTGGTGGAATGGGGTTGGTGGGATTGCAAAACGGTATAACCACTCTAGAAGACAGTTTGACATTTCCTCAAAAAACTGAACATAGAAATTCACTATGACCAGCTATTCCACTGCTAGGGATATATCCTGAGGAAAACAGAATTGAGGCACAAATGGAGATTTGTACATCGATGTTCATAGTAGCATCATTCACAATAGCAGCAAAATCGAAACAGCCAAAATATCTATCAACATTTGAATGGATTGAGGAATTGCTAATTCACATGATGAAATACTATGTAGCACTCAGGAACAATGATTTTGAAAATATTCTATAACATGGAAGAGGTTGAAGAGCATTATGCTCAGAGAACTAACTCAGTCTCAAAAGGACAAACATTGCATAAGACCATTATTGTAAAAATAGAAGATATTTACAAAAGTCCAAAAGAGGTAGGGAGGAGGAGGGCTAAAGGTGAAAGGGGAAAATCTTGAGGTCACAGAGTTATTCAGGTAGAGGAAGGGATTGAAGAAATGAAGAAAGATCCAATAGGGGCCTGAAAATGTGGGTTAATGGATGGCCATGGGTCTATGGTCATTAATTTTATAAAATACAATATTTTATATGATACTATGAAATACTATGAAACACAATGTTAATAGAGACATGCATAATATACAATATACATAAATGAAACAGGATAAATACAAATTTTGTATGCAAACTTATATAAAATAAAAAGAATAAAATAAAAATTTGGATATAACTAATAGCTATGAGTAGTAGCCTGTGATTCGACGGCACTTAACAATCAACATAGAGAGAGATCATTTGGCCCAGTGGACAGAAAGCGATGCTCCAAACCAAAGGTGGGGACTTCTAATTCGCAGCCCTCGGGCCTGTCTTTCATTGTTTTTGTTCAAACATTCCTCTAGGTCATATTGCCCTGGTGTGTCCACTTGCTGTGAGGCTGAACACTGGGACACTGATGTGTCAAATGCATAATGGTTGGTTACCCAATATGGACAGTGTTTGGTGGAGCTCCTTGATTGAAACAAGCTTGGAAGGAGGAGTGGCATGCACTTCCGTAATATCTTGCCTCCGGAAACCCTATGAACTTTGAGAGAGGATGAAAGACACACAAACAATGAGGACTCTCCTTCATAGGGTCACTATGAGTTGCCTGCGACTTGATGGCACTTAACAACAACAATTCTAAAATTCAATTTTTGGATACAGCATTGTTGTTTTGCAGCCATTAAGGTCCAAAGAGGCCATTTTGAGGAAAACCCAAAAGAGGGTGGGCGTCTTTGTGGGGCATAGGTCTGTGAGAAAGATGAGGGTCATTATGCACCCCCCAACCCTGCCCAGGCCTTCAGATGGGTAGTGCTACTTCAAGACATCAAGAAAAGGGGGATATTATTGTGTGATCTAGACCCAGACATCTCTGCCATGTTTCTTTTCCTTAACTGTCCTCTCCTAGGGGGAAAATTGCATCCAGAAAAGGTGTGGATTTTAATCTGTTGTTCCTGAGAGAGTAGGTGTGCCACAGGCTGGTAAAGGAGCAAGGTCTTGTGGCCTTGTATGTCTTCCTCAGCTGCAAGGAGATTTTGGTAACCACAGAGCATTCCTGGGGTATACTGATGGAAGCCCCCTGGAAGCTCTACATTCCTGTGTAATATTTACCACATACCAGGGATTTGAGTTGTTGATTGCCATAGAGTTGAGAATGACTCATAGAGACCCTACGAACAAAAGACCTGAAACCTTGCTATAATTATCATCGTTTCTCAAAACTTATAGAATTTCCAGAGGCATGCTGTTTAGAAAGTGGATGCCACTCTTGCCTGGGGATTTGAGTGTTCACTCTGAATTTCAATTTCTCATTCCTCGCTCCCCTAGCCTCTCAGAGCTGATCAATGACCATCTGTGTGACGTAGATGACACAACCCTGCTTACTGAAACTGAGGAGGACCTGAAGCACTTGCATGTAGAAGATAAAGAACTGCAGCCTTCAATACAGATTGAAGCTCAACATCAAGAAAACAAAGATTCTCACCATTGGGACAATCGGCAGCATCATGATAAATGGTGAAGAGATTGAGATTGTAAGCAGCTTTAGTTTGCTTGGCTCCACAATCAAAACTCTTGACACCAGCAGCCAGGGAATAAAAAGATGAATTGTATTGGGGAAGTCTGCTGTTAGAGTCCTCCCCAGAGTACTGAAGAGCAGTGATGTCAGTCTGGAGACTAAGGTGCATCTGATATAGGCCATGCTCTTTGCAATTACTTGCTATCCATTGGGAAGCTGGACAATGACTAGGGATGATAGAAGGAGAATTGATGCCTCAAAGCTGTGGTGCTGAAGAAGAGTATTGAATATATCATGGACCGCTAGGAGAACAATCAAGTTTGTCCTAGAGAGGATAAGACCAGGCTGTTCCTTGGAGGCAAGAATTCTTAAGTCTTACATACTTTGGACATGTTGCAAGGTGGGACCAGTCCTTGGAAAAGAACATCATGCTTGGGAGGGTGGAAGGACAGTTCAAAAGTGGAAGACACTCAATGAGAAGGATTGATTCAGTGACTGGGGTAATAGGGGTAGGTGTGTCAGAGACAATAAGATCGGCACAGGATAGAGTAGTTGTAAATAGGGTTGCTGTGAGTCACAGGTGACGTGATGGCACAAAACAACAATAACAACAACAATACAAGATAAAATTTATTTTTTACATAGGTACATCGTTTACTATAAATTATACTCATAAAATTGTGAAGCATTTATTTTTAAAAATTTTGATTTCTTTTTTAAACAATGAAAAGAAACAACTCAAAAATGACTATCGTGCCACAACAAGATAAAGGTAAGGAAACCAATTGTAAAATGGGCACAGGATATGAACAGACACTTCACCAAAAAAGACATTTAAATGGCAACAAACATACGAAGAAATGTTCAAAATCCCTAACTCTAAGAAAGATGCAAATCAAAACAACTATGAGATATCATCTCAGCAGAGTAACAATATCAAAATTCAACAGAGCAGCAAACAACAGATGCTGGTGAGGTTACAGAGAAACTGGAACCCTTATTCACTGTTGGTAGCAGTGTAAAATGGTGCAACTACTCTGGAAGGCAATATGGCAATTTCTCAAAAAGTTATAAATAGAAATACCATTTTACCCAGCAATTACACTACTGGAAATACACCCTAAAGAAACCAGAACTGTCAACCAAGCAGATATATGCACACCCATGTTTATTGCTGCTTTGTTCACAACAGCAAAGAGTTGGAAACAACCCAAGTGTCCATCAACAAATGAATGGATAGAGAAGCTGTGGTATATCCACACAATGGAATATCATGCAGCACTGAAAAAAACAAAGAACTCATGAAATATTATACAAAATGGGTGACCATGGAGGACATTATGCTGATTGAAATACCCCAGTCACACACACACACACACACACACACACACACCCCAAAACTGCATAATGCCACTGTTATAAAACAGGACTGACATGAGGGTTAGGGGGAAACTAAGAAAAGAGGGTATAAGTGCCTGTTCATATCCTGTGCCCATTTTTCTATTGGATTATTTACCTTTATCTTGTTGTGGTGCTCAAGTATTTCATAAATTCTGGATA
>NW_006400131.1:533439-542323 GCF_000299155.1 Elephantulus edwardii
TGGAAACCCAAAATCTCTGTAAATGTTTATGAAAATTAATAAAATATAATTATAGAAAAAAAGAAAAGAGGGGATAAATAATTAATATGGTATTGAAACAGACGAGGGAAAAAACTGTATAAAAGGAATATATGATTAGGTTTTCTCCTCACACCAGTAAAGTGGACTGGGGTTGGGGTGGGGTCTGTATAACAATGAAATAATTTCCCCCCCCAAAGGAAAAAAGCGAACTATGGGGGAGGGGTCACAGGGAGGAAAATATGCAACAATGAATGAATGGAATTTCAAGTTCTGTGTAAACTTTTATTAAAATTTTAATAAATAAAAAAAGAATTAAAAACATTTCTAAAAGGGTGACTATCGTAGAGGTAATTTTAACCTTCTTTAAATAGAACACCTTACTCAAGTTTTTAACAACTAAAGTAGAACAAAATTTGTTGTTGTCCTTGGTGGCCCAAATCTATCTCTATTTTGTTTCAGGTGAACAGATACCTTTATAGAAATCCATTTCCCCATCCTCAACTTTCCCACTCCTGAGTTTAGGTCAGAACTATACTGTAAAATTAGCTTTAGAAAAAACCGAAAAGTTAAGCTTTAGAGAAAAATTTTCTTTAAAGATTTATTGTTGTTGTATATCATAGAATTAGAACCAACCCTGTGGTGTGTTTTCAGACAGTTAATCACTCAGGAGGAGATTGCCCTTCCTTCTTCCACTGAGGCTCTGGTGGTCTTGAACTATGTGCCTTCAGGATTGTAGCACAGCTTCTTGCAACTAAATATAAAGATTAAGCAAACTAAAAAGTTTAATTATGATAAAGAAACCCTATCCTTAATAAACAAATTTTTATTTTAATCGTGAAAGTTTATGGAAAAGTTGGATTTTCATTCATTCATTGCTGCATATTTCCCTCCTATTCCCTGCTTTTCTCCACCCCCAGTTCAAATATATTTTTTAAAATTCAAGCGTATTCTTTTTTATTTTCTAACTCCAGCTCATTGCTCATTTTTTTTAAATAAAATTTTTATTTTATACTGGTTTACTTAGACATTTCAGGAGAATGAGAACTGAAGCACAAACGGAGACTTGCACATCAATGTTCATAACAGCTTATTCAACATCACAAGAGCGTGGCAACAGCCCAAATGTCCAACCATAATTAAATGGATTGTGGAATTATGGTACATTCACATGATGGAATACTACAGAGCACGCAGGAGCCATGATTTTGTAAATTGCTACCTAACTGGGGAGGGACTGGAGAGCATTATGCTGAGTGAACTAACTCAATCCCTTAAGGACAAATACTGTATAAGACTCTCACTGTAGAATGTGTATGAGGATCCAAGGCGGGGGGAGGGGATACCAGAGGGGTGTGGAAGGGGGGTTTGGGGAGGTGGTTAATCATAAGGTCGCACAATTTGATGGAGGGAAGGACGGGTGGGTAAAGAAAATGGGAAACATCCGGTGTGAAAAACAGTGTCTACCCTTTTTGGTTTGTTTTAAATGCTAGTCTTTTTAAAAATTTTGACACAGGGCAAAAAGAGAATGAGCTTTTCCATGGCCATTTTTATCTTTCAGAGACCACCTTCCAGGGCCCTCTCCCCGCTGGCTGGGCAACCCCACCCCGGAACCTGGCGCAAGTTTGCAGACCCGGCCGCTCACGCGTGGAGTCCCAGGCTGCGCTCTGGTGCCGAGCGCGCCCCTAGCCGCCCGCGCGGTGGTGCGCCGTGGACTCGCAGCGTGCAGGCGCTCTGTCCCCGCGCGGGGGCACCAGAGCCCTCAAAGCGCAGACACTGCGGCTTGTTCTCCCAGCTCCCTCTTAAATGACTGCGGAAAACACTCTTACAGCTGCAAATGCTAAGATCTCAGAGCAGGCTCGCATCCTGCGTCCATCACCTGAGTCCACAGAACAGCGCTCTTCCCTTGACCCTTGTGGCTTCACTCCTTTGTCCTTAGTGGGACCCCCTGAGGCTCTGGCTGCTTTGTAGCTGGCTGCTTTGGTGCTCCGGGGAGCGCAGGCGCAGGGCACGGGTTCGTGCACACCCTCGTTCACACGAACACACGCAAGGTACGGCCGGGAGTGCGGGCTCCGGGTGCCCCGAGTGGGGTGGGCCTCACGGGAAGTAAAGCTGCGATCAGAGAAAGAACGCTTCCTACCAGGTTATAGAATCGGAGAAAATGACGCGGCGCCACATATTGGCCTGGCCACGTCTGCGTCCACGCATTTTGAGATCACGTTCTGCGAGCTCTCTGCCCCCTCACATGGCTCGACCTCCTGGGCAGGGAATACCAGAAATCGATAGGGGGAAGACTCATTTAAAGAACCCAGAGTTGCTTTTCTAGACTCGTTCCTTCTGAAAAATACCAACAGGAAACCCTTCTGAGCCTCCATCCCCAAACAGATGTCCCAGAATGAAAGAAGGTGGTCCTTGGTTATCAATGCAGGACACTTTGGTATTTACAATATAGTAATTATTTTTAGCATAGCTAGCCCTCCCTTTTCCACAGGGTAGGAAAGGAGGACATGGTGGGAAGGATGAGGGAGGAAGAGGGAGGGTTCCTATAATAAGAATTGGGCGCATTATTTTTTTAGTGCCATTCTGAACCCGAACCCGGTTTCCATTTCAGAAAGGGGGACACTGTGCTGCGAATGTAGACGAGGACGCTATAAGGGACAGGGTCATTAAACTGACCGACAGTCCATCTCAGGGTGCCTGGATCCAAGCGCACATACACGCACACGCACACACAGAGCGCGTCTACACGGCCGGGTTGTGTGCGTGTGTGTGCGCGCCTGTGTAAACACCCACATGCTGTCTGCTCCTGGCCAGAGGCGCCCAGCCCTCCCCGCACCTCCCTCGCCCCCAGATTCCCTCCCCTCCCTGTTGCTTTTGTCTGGAGGGTGTTAGGGTTTGTGTGTGGATGAGCGTGTGTGTTTTTAGATTGCAGACTAATTTTCTGGAGTTTCTGCCCCTGCTCTGCGTCAGCCCTCACGTCACTTCGCCAGCAGTAGCAGAGGCGGCGGCGGCGGCTCCCGGAATTGGTCTGAAGCTGGAGCCTCTCTCGCTCCTTTGCTTGCGCTCTCCACTCAGTCCCGGTGGCGGGAGGAGCCCGCATCCGAGCGCCGCGGGCGGGCGGAGGCGCAGAGCTGGTGAGCAGCGCGAGCAGTCCCTTTCACCTGGGCCCTCACCGTGCTCTCGGGACGCTGTCCGCTGCTCCCCAGGTGGGACGCACCGGCCACCGGCCACCTGTCCGCTCCCCCTGCGTCGGGCGACTGTGGAGGATTCTGCAGCATCATTGGCGGCCCATTTACGGGCAGTCTCTGCGCCCCTTATTTAGAGGGTCCTTGGCCAGCCTGGACCTGAAATCCAGTCTCTGTGACTTGCCCTGCCTTCCCACCCCCGACCTCAGGCTTGGAGAGAGGGTGGGCACACTGGTTGACCTGGCGTTGGTGCCATCGAGGGGCAAAATTAATTCTGATGTGGCGTTGTGGAGCGGGGGCCCTTATCCGTCCACGTCCACTGCCACCGGGTGGGGATTAAGGAGCGCGCAGGGCCAGTAGCCAGGTTCGCCATGTCTGGAATCCTGCATTCAGACTCAAGTGTGTCTGTTTGTCTTTAGACTCGAGGTGCGTCCCAGATCCCCGAGAGCTTTAAAGAGGAGCCTGCGCGCCAGCGTGTTCCGGAGCGCCGCCAGCCGGTGCCCCTCGCGCCAGGCCATGCAGCGGTGCCCACGGTGGAGCTGGGAGCGACGGTAGCACCTCCCGTGCGGCGGCCTGCGATGCCTCGGCCACTGTAACAGTGTAAGCAGTGCCACCATTGGTCTGGCAGACGCTGGACTTCCCGCGCCCGCAAGCACCCCCAGGAGCGAAGGGACCAGTGAGCACGGGGAAGGCTGCTAGGCTCAGGAGGAGGAGGCCTGTCAGTGCAGCGCGCGGACACGCTCTTGGCCTGGCACAGGCGGCTAAGGATGTCGTCCTGGACGAGGTGGCATGGACCCGATATGGCGCGGCTGTGGGCCTGCTGCTGGCTAGTGATGGGTTTCTGGATGTCTGCGATCGCCTGCCCCAAGACCTGCAAATGCAGCGCTTCCAGGATCTGGTGCAGCGACCCTTCTCCTGGCATCATGGCATTTCCCAGGTTGGAGCCCAGCAGCGTAGACCCTGAGAATATCACCGAAATGTGAGTTCCCCTTGCTCTCTGTCCGTCCTTCCCTCTCTGCAGCTTGGGCTGTGCTTGCCAGGCAGGCCCTAGAGAAAATGAATTCTGTCCCAAGGCGGGAGAGAAGTCAGGGAGAAGAGAAGGCTCACAGGGCCATCTGTCAGTGACCTGGCCAGGGGCTTCTAGCTCAGGGATAGTGTGACACTTTACTTATGTACCTTACAGAAAAGAGTTTCACATGTGCCTTCTATTTCAAAGCCTAGTGGCCTGTGCTCCAGGCTTTCCATGGCTATGTGCAACAACTAAATTTTTTATAATTTTTCTTTCAATAGATATCATGTTTGTATTGTGTTAAAAGTCCAGTCATATTTAATAGAAAGGTGAAAAGAATTAACTTTCGGTCCCCTGTTAAAAGAGGTCTCTCCTTCAGCATCTTTCTCTGAGATTTGCTGTTAACTGATTTCCCTTCCTTCCCATTTCATCTATCAAATTTTTCTTAAGAGATTGTATCCAGGCATGGCTTGAAAATGATCTGTAAGAGGAGAAGTTCTCAGTGTTGAAATGCATTCACTGCAAGAGAAAATATGATAGTTGGAAGCCTAAAAGCCTGTTCTGATTTAATTTAGACTTGACTTCCTAGAGATCTAGTTTTGAGACCATTTGGGTTGTAAATCTGAATTGCTCATTGAACAATTTCCTGGGGCTAGGTTGGATGATAAAGCTGGGTGTTGCAGTTTGATCAGTGCTGGCTTTAGCAGGAGACCCAATGGACCCCAATTGTTTGGGCAGGTCCTAGTCTGATGGAGAAGTCAGTAGGGTATTTGTACCCATTCTTCATCCCTTATGACAGATCAATGACAAGCAGGCACTCACTGGTCTTCTCCTCAGCATTTTTTTCACCTGTGTTACAGGTGTGGTTTTGTTGAGGGGATTTTGTCATTTCATGAACATCAGCTTGCATTCATTCTTGCAGAAGGTTCTATGACAAAGTTTCTCCTGCAGTTTTCCTGATGGTGGTTGACACAGACAGGCGGAGTAAGGCTTGGGCTGTGGCCTTCCGGTTGGCAAATGCGCATGCATTTTCTTGCATTTTCTCACACAGAAAATGCACAGTCCTTTCTTTCAACATGGGTGATGGAGAAAACCTGTTTTAAATGTAAGTAAGAGAACTTTCTAGTGTCTCCTGCTGCTCTCCTGGTCATGCTCAGATTATAAGGCCCAGGCAGAAGGAAATGACAGCAGAACAGGCATGTGCAGGCCTAGTGTAGCTAGGAGATCCGCTGGAGATGCTGGCTGTCAGGCAGCCAGGGAGGCAGGGTCTCCAGCTTTTTGGCAAGGCAGGATGGGGAAGGGAGGGTAAGCTGTGCCTCCGTTTCACTTGCCTGACCCTAGCTGGCCAAAGCTGGGCATGCTGAATCTAGTTGTTAGTGGTTTTTTTTCAGGTTCTGCCTCAGTTTTCCATGATGTTTGTCTGTATCAGATAGAAGCTAGAGATGGACTAGCAGTCTCTTTAGACTATTTCCCAGCCATGGGGGCATGTCTTTGTCCATTGAGGTGTTTAGTGTTGTTTTTAAATTCTGTGCTGGATGGTAGATGTGTACAAAAGGGGCCGATAAGAGAAGGCTATCCATTTTGACAGTCAACATCTGAGGAAAGAGAACAAAACTATTTTTAAATTGAAAATTATTTTAAACCTTGGTAGTCTTAGCTATGTAGTGTATAGGAAATCAGTAGATTTGAGCAGAGGATTCTCGTATCCATTGCCAACAATTGTTGTTATTTGTTGATAGCAGGTTCTGTCTTAAGGCTTTTAAAAATATCTAACTTGTCACAGCTATTCATTCTATTATGGCATTACTAAGTTCTGCTTCCTTTCTTTCCACCTCCTTTTGATGAGGGAGTTTTACTGAGACTGGGAGGATTGAGAGACGTGAAGGAGTCTGTGTTTGTCTTAGAGAGAGTTAAATTAGTAAGATTAGTCAGGCTAGTGGGACCTCAGGTGGCCTAGTGGCAAGACACTGCACTGCAATCCTGAAGTTACATAGTTCAAGGCCACCAGCTGCTCTGTCGGAGAAGAATAGCTAGTCTTTTCCTCCCTGGCGATTAACTGCCTCTGAAAACTCACCAGAGAGTCAGCAATGGGTCAGTTCCTATTCGACAATACACAACAACAGTCAGCCTGGGTAGATATGAGCTCTGAAAGATAAAACATTACTCTCCTTTACACCTCTGTTTAATTTGCATGAAAGCAGTTTATGCCTCAGTCTCTTTATTTGTAAAATATATCCCAACACTCGTTCGGAAAGCATCTTTTATAACAATTTTGGATTTTGCTTTTTTGATACTAAGGTACCACTGATGAATAAACTTGTTTCATTATCTTTATATGACATCATTTGGGCCTTCTTATTTTTCCTTTCTTGCTTTTTTATTGATATTTGCTTGACTAATTTTTAAATTCTTAGTCAGTTGTGATAAGCTGCTGTTGAAGCCAAATGACTATATTTTCCTCCTTTGTTGTTAGCACTGATGGTGTTCTCCAAATAACTCATGTCAAAATTCCAATTTAGTAGCGTTCAGTTTAAGTTCCATGACTCTACGTTGTCATTTTTATTTAAATGGGAATAATACATGCAAATAAAATGTAAAGAGCATTTGCTGAAGCAGCAATTACCAATATATTTAAAAATGCTTGTTTTGCTATGGACCGATGGGGGGAAAAGTCTGCCATCAGTGTATTTGTTTCAAACTCTCCACACTCCCTGGTTTATATTTAGCGCTTTCCCCTTGATAGATATACAAACCTGTCCATTATCACACTCCTGATGAGCAGGTCCTCAGGCTACCACATGACGTTTACATTTAAAAATTATAACATTGTCACATATAATAGAAATTCAAGAGAAACCTGTTGTTGAAGTTATGTAACTGGCCATTTAGATCTCACTTGTTTCAAGAACCAACGGGCATTGCAAAGGACAAAGTCCTTCTCATCCAACTAGTAAAAGTCATGGTCAAAATAGGTCATGCAATTTTTTTTTTTTACTGCACATGTTTTATAAAGGTCAATGATGATCTGTTTCTGAATGTCTTAGGTGAAATTTTCAGATTTTGAAGATAATTTCTCCAGTACAGTGAAATAAAATTTGCCACTTCCTTTGTCAAAACTTGTGTGAACGTTATTGGCGGCTTGGTTAAATAACTGGGGGAAAAAAAAAACTGGATTGATTTTGGCCCTCTCACCTTAGTAAGCTTTGCCATTAAAATTAACTGTACTAAAAAAAAAATTCCAGCCTCCACAGGGATTCAGAGAAAACCTTAGTTTTGAGTGTTCTGGAGCTTACTTTGTAGTCTCTCCATTGGGAATTCTTCAACTTTGAATTGTGTTTCACATGCATTGAAGAACCACAGAGTAAAATTTGAGTCTGGTTACATAAGCCACTTTGGGCTTGTTAATAAATAAGACATCTAATTTACAGCATTCATTATTTAATAAAACTTGCAAGCTGGGGTTGAAATTATGTTGTCTTAATAGTGAAGATATTCGTGAGTTTGGCTTAGCACAACCATGTAGGTGTCTTTAAATGCTATACCTTCCATCTTTGCAGGATGGAGGTTTTTATTATGTTAGTATGAAAATTGAAAAGCCCATGACCTTTCTGACCCTCTTTTCTTCCATCCACCCCTTTCATCAGCCATCATTGACTACACAGGAAAATGTGTTTGATTTTTTTTTTCCACATGAAAAGTGATAGTTCCTTATGGGAATTCAAAGCACTGGAGTTAAGATAAAATCCTGGGTTGTGTTATTACCAGCAAGTAATGGGAAATGGAGCCAAAGTGGCCACAGCAACTCAGCCCAGAGTTAACATCTGTTCAAGGTCTTTCGCTATTTCCCCATAAACCTCTCTGCTTGTGTCTGCTTCAGTATTTTCTTGTAAGGATATTTTGTAAGCTGAAAAGTTGTCAGCGTTAAAGTCTCTTTCTCCCTAGGAATATTCTCTATGATCTCTTGGACTATATCTATAGTCTGGAGGGCAGGATTCATAGGCTTGCTATGAGTTGTACTCTACTTGACAACACCTAACAATAACAATTTACAGAACTATAAAAAACCTAGAGATTTTGCTTAGCTAGGAGCTCTGGTGGCTCTAGAGGCTGATTGCTGTACAATGAGCCCTTTTGCTTTGGTGAGGGCCAATGGGAATGTCTGATTGGGAAGGATTGTGGAGTGAAGGACCTCATGGAGGGCCCTTGGTTTTTAAAATTCCCTTAGCCTTGTGTTGTTATATTTTGGAGGAACATACTTCTTAGTCATACAGCACTCTTTTGTCAATTTGCTATACTGAGCTAATCTGGGTTTGCTGTGATACTGAGCCTTGTGCCATTTGGGTGTCAAATGCTATAACGATTGCCCGTGGTAGACAATGTTTGGCAGAGCTCCCAGTTTAAGACAGATTTGGAAGCAGGAGTGGCATCCACTTTTTAAACCACATGCCTATGGAAACTATGAACTTGGAGGAATGACAATAGGTATAGAAAGACTTCAAGGTTTTTGTTCATAGAGTTGATATGAATCATGACTAGACGGCAGTCAACAATAGCAGGGAGCTCTGGTGGCTTAGGGGCAAGAAGGTACTCTGCAATTCCAGAGGCTCAAATTCAGTAGCATAGCGAGAAGGATGGGCAATCTCCTCCCATGCTATTAACTGCCTTTGAAACC
>NW_006400131.1:542423-567997 GCF_000299155.1 Elephantulus edwardii
AACAATAGCAACAGGGAAGAGGAACCTTTTTCTCTTTTTTCCCTTATGTACTAAGCCTTCAGTGTTCACTTATCACGTCTCTTGCCTGCTTGAGAACAAAGCATTATTGGTATTACTATGTATACTGACATTACTTTATCTCAGAATATGTCTTGACCATTTCTTGAAGAGTTTTTGAAAATTTAAAAGCTCTGGTGTAGAAAGATTGTGGCATTGGATCTGCTGGCCCTCTTTGAAGAGTGCCAACTTCCAAACCCTCTTTGGTGTCTGCAAATCAATAGAGGGTTTTGGGGAGAGATAAGCTTTTTATTTGCTTGATGTCTTAGTTCATAGGGAGCTGCACTGTACATCCAAATATCGTGGCTCTCAGGCAGTTTGAATCTATGAGTGACTGTGTGGGAGAAAGATGTATGATCTCCTGTATAATTTAGAGCCTAAGAAAACCTCCTGGAAAAGTCAACTCCAACTCAATGGCAATGCTGGTTTGTTGTTATTTTCTTGATGTGTGTGAAAGAGGAAGAGAGAGAAAACAAAAACTCTCTAACTAGTAGTTGATTGAAGATTTTGTTATTTATTTAGTTAAGCTATTTTAAAGCACAAACCCTACCTCTTTTCCTCCCACTGGCACAGTTGAGCCCTGTAGTGGCTTGATAATTTTAGCCCTGCATTTGATTGCTGATCGACCTCCATGATAAAAGGCAAAGATCCATATAATCAGGGTCTCTTCTTACCATTTACTTTGTTCTCTGGGGTGTCCAAAAGAGTAGGAAGTTGTAAATATTGATCTGAGAGATGACTGAGTGAATGCTGTGGAAATTATAAGCAATGGGAAGAAAAGTAGTACATAGATAGATACTAAGTTCTTTCCTTACATTCTTGAAAGATTGTGTGGACAGTGAAGGTCCAGAGACTTGAGAGCTGCTGACACTGTGGTTACTAACTGATTAAACCAGTTGCTGTTGATCTAATGGTGATCATATGTGTTTCAGAGGAGAACTGTGTTCTGTAAGTATTTCAATGGCTGCTGTTTCAGAAATGGATCTCCAGGCCTTTCTTCTGAGGCACCTCTGGATGAATGTGAATCTTTGGCTTTTCGGTTTCAACCAAGCTCCTCAATCATCTGCACCACCGGGGGGTGTTGCAAGTTCTCCCACATGTCTCTGAGCCTTGGCTTGCTAAATGCAAAGTAGGGACTTGGGATTGATCAGAACAATTACTTCTGACTTGGAAATTTTATTATGAAGCTTCAATTATGACATTAATGCACCTGATAAATCAGTTAGAAAGTTGTAAGGTGGGGTAGAGTATATTACTTGGAATCATAATGCCCCAAGTGCGAAGTCTTCAGTATCTGTCCTGAGCTCCTCCAGTGTTGAAACTGTGAGTTGTTAATAAGGCTGGTGTCTTGTTAGTGTTCAGCTGGATGCATCCACAGTCTGTTTTCACAGGATACCCAGGACCTTCGAAAAAGGGACCTTAGAAGTGATCTGTTGCACTTCCTCAGGGAGTGCTAGTGGCTTAGTGTAAGGAGCAGGCAACCCAGTCCAAAGGCAGGTGGTTCAAATCCACCAGATGCTTTGCAGGAGAAGAATGGAAAACCTCCTCCATGTGATTTACTGCCTCTGAAAACCGTGGAGGGTCATCTATGAGCCAGTTCCAACTCAACAACAATGGCAGAGCAGTGGCCAGAGTTGCCTGATGTGGTGGCTCCTTCAAGTGGGATGGTGGCTAGGAGCCCACCCTTCTGAAATTTGAAATGCTTTTTGCCTTTAGGCTAGGTGACTCTCCCTCTGGGACCTCAATTGTGAACCCAGCCCCACCATTTTGTGCAAACTCGTCTCTACTAGAGACAAAGTAACTTAACAGGGCATTAACTACAGAGCCAAGCTGCTGGCTGCTGACCGGAAGGGAGGTTGGAGGTCCAGTTCACCCAGTGGCACCTTGAAAAGGAAGACTTGGTAACCTTGAGAAAAATCAGCCAATGTAAACAGACACAGCAGTTTGACTCCATTGCCCCTGGAGTTGGAGGGGATTGGGAAGGGGACTGACTTTGATTTGCATTCTGTTCCTTGGGGTGTGTGGGGCTGTGTGGGCAGCAGGAGTGAGGCAGGGCCTAGGGGAGCAGGGATCTGAAGGGTGTGCCCTGGAGCCTTTGCCTTAGGGGGAGTGCTTGTGTGAGTGGATGCCTCTCTCCCTAAGGCCTGTGCTATCTTCTGCTGGAGAACTTGTGGCCAGACAGTGCTTATTTCTTCTGACTTCTTTTTACCTCCTGATATCTCAGTGTCCTAACCATGATGACTGAGCTTCGTGAGTGAGCCAGTAAGTCAGTAGAGGGATGGTTGTGGACTCGCACCATTCCAGCCAGTTCTGTTTATTGTCCATGGCTGCTCCATGACTTTTCCAATAGAACACACTTTTGACATATACCTCTGCTTTAATACTAAACTTGTTCAGGACTTAAACATCCCTTCTGAGTATTTTAAGTCTCATTCTAAAGCAGGTGGGAAGGTTTTGACAGGTTAATTGCTTTGCCTGGGGCTTACTGGGTAAGCAGGGTAAGCCATAGAAGCCAATCTAATGTCTGGCTCTGGGCTCTGCCTTTCAACAACAGTTGCTCACCTTTGACCTCAAGAGCCTGGACAATTTGAAGAGCAGTCTAGAAATTTAAAGAAACTTTTATAGGCTAAACACAGCCAGTGCAAGCAGAATGGCCCCTCTCCACTCATCTCTTTTGCAATGATATTTATGCTTTTAATAATATGATGTGCTTTTCAATTAAAGTATAGACTAACTATGCTAATAATCACACCACAGCTCAAAGGCATCAATTCTCCTTCTATCCTTTTTGGTCATTGTCCAACTCCCTGATGCATAACAAGTGATTGCGAAGACCATGGCCTGTATCAGACGCACCTTAGTTTCCAGAGGGAGACACCATTGATCTTCAGTACTCCGGAGAGGTCCCTAAGAGCTGGAGAAGAGTGTTGAGAGTACCATGGACTGCAAGGAAAACAAACAGATTCAACCTGGAGAGGGTTAAACCGGGTGGCTCCTTGGAGGCAAGGATTCTGAGGCTCCATCTAACATACTTTGGACATGTTGTGAGGAGAGACCGGTCCTTGGAGAGGGACATCATGCTTGGGAGGGTGGAGGGACGACGCAGGAGGGGAAGATCATCTATGAGGTGGATTGATTCAGTGATTGGGGTAATCGGGATGGGTGTGTCAGAGACAGTGCGATTGGCACAGGACAGAGCAGAGTTTAGGGCTGTTGTACATAGGGTCGCTATGAGTCACAAGTGACTCAATGGCACACAACAACAACAATAATCACACAATTTTTGGAATTCCTTAACGTGGTCTAGTGAGTAAGGAGATGCTCTGCCAGCCCAAAGTCAGGCAGTTTGAATCCACTAGCTGTACTGAGTGAGGGAGAAAGATGGACCACCTGCTGCCTGCTATGAGGGTCAGCTGTGTCATTTTTAACTCTCTAGTTCATAACAATAAAAACAAATTGACTTGGGCAAGGTAGTGTACTCAGACTGATTTACTTGAGCATAAGTACATCAGCTCTAGATTAGCCAAGCTGGCAAGTCAGAGATGAACTTTATTGATTTTATTTATTTACTTTTATCCTTTGCTCAGCTTTCATTATAAACAGAAAAGTCATATTATCAGCAAGGTACTTTTGAACAACTCTGCAATAATTTAATTCGAACCTCAAACTCTTAGATTTTTGGTTTGAAACCTCTGAAATATAGTGTAATTTAAAGGTATAGAACCTAAACTCTGATTTTGCCACAAAAGATGGAGTAATGGTGGGCACAGTCCAATGGTAATTAATTTTATAAAACATGCTATATGGGAATTATTGTATGAAACACAATAAAAAAAATCCATGCTTGCATCTTCTTAAGGGAGCAAGATAATAAATATGTGAGTAAATATAGTTTTTGTGTACCGTCAAGTTGGAATTGACCCGTAGTTGACCGGTTTTCAGAGGCATTTAATCACATGAGAGGAGATTGCTTGTCCTTCTGTGGAGCAGCTGGTGGATTTGAACCATTTACCTTTGAGACTGAAGAGCAGCTTCTTGCAACTAGACCACCAGAGTTCCTGTATATATACACAAGAGAAGGATAATCAGTGAGATATGTATGGATAAAAAAAGAGAGAAGGGGTGTGGACGGGGGGCTGTGGGTGATAAAGAGGGGAGATCACAGAGCTGAAGAGTTTGGTGGGTGGAAGGAGGAGGGAGTGATAAAAATAAAAACCAGTAATGTACATGAATGAAACACAATTTTAAAAAAGTTTTACATTTTAAAAAAAGTTGCTTCTATTCTAATGGACATTAGAGACCCTTATGGTAGGTGAAAGAAGGACCTGCTATAAGGGAAAATATGCTCGGGAAATAAAAATGGCTACTCTTCTTATATAATTGGAGGTTCAACCACATCCAGAGGTATCATGGAAGAAAGACCTGGCAATAAAGTGAAAACTCAGCCATTGAAAACCCTAACATTATACATCTGTGGTCAATGGTGCCTATAATTTAGGGCAATGGGATCCTGGTACTGAGTCCTTTAATAGCTTACCTCTAAGGCAAGGGCGTTTGACTTTGTAGACCAGAACAAAGTATGACTAACTCTGAGGAGGATGTGAATCCCAGAATACTTGATTGTGCTAATGCGAAACCTATACTTGGATGAGGAGACAGTTGTCAGAACAGCAAGGAAACACTACATGGTTCAAAATTGGGAAGGGTTTACACCAGGGATGTGTCCTATCTCCATACTTTTTCAATTTATATGCAGAACGTATTATCCAGGAGGCTGGGCTCTGTAAGGAGAAATGTGACATCAGGATTGGGGGAAAACTCATCAACAACCTGAGTTATGCAGATGACACAGACCTGTTTGCTGAAACTGAGGAGGGCCTGAAGCACTTGCTGCCCAAGGTCAAGGACTGCAGCTTAATTAATTAATTAATTAAGGATTAAAGCTTAATATTAAGAAAACAAAGATTCTCACCACTGGGCAGATTGGCAGCATCGTGATGGATGGTGAAGAGATTGGAGATTGTAAAAAGGTTTAGTTTGCTTGGCTCCACAATCAATACTCTTGGCACCAGCAGTCAGGACCTTAAAAGATGTATTGCATTGGAAAAGTCTACTGTCAGAAACCTCTCTAAGAGTACTGAAGAGTAATGATGTCAGTCTGCAGACTAAGGTTGCATCTGTTACAGGCCATGATCTTTGCATTTGCTAGGATAGAAGAAGAATTGATGCATTTGAGCTGTGGTGTTAAAGAAGAGTATTGAATATACCATGGACTGCTAAGAGAATGAACAGGCTCATCCTAGAGAGGGGTTAAACCAGGTTGCGCCTTGGAGGCAAGGATTCTGAAGCTTCGTCTGACATACTTTGGACATGTTGCAAGGAGGGACCTGTTCTTGGAGAGGGATGTCATGCTTGGGAGGGACAGCACAGGAGAGGAAGACCCTCAACAAATGGCTTGATTCCGTGACTAGGGTAATTGGGGTAGGTGTGTCAGAGACAATAAGATTGACACAGGTTAGAGTAGGGTTTAGGGCTGTTGTACATAGAGTCTCTATGAGTCTCAGACAATTTGATTACACATAACAACAGCAATTCACAGATGCATAAACACCTCATTTAATATAGCATGATTAAGACACTCAGCACATGAGGGTTGCATTGTTATTGTCTTGACCTCAGCCAAACATAGGGCAGTTTTCAAAGCATGTTTCTTCCCAAATACATGTGTATTTTTCACTGTTTAATAGAGGGAGGCATACATGTGTACACTGAATGGGAGAAGCTCCATGTCCCAACTTCATAGGATGGTGCTCCTAACTTCACCAGTCATTTTCTGTTAGAGTCAGCTGTCTGCATCTGAATTCATTCTTTCTGCTTTCCTTTGCTTATGATGGAAAGAGCAGGGCAGAATGGAGGCAGTCCCCGGGTCCCTTACAGATTCTACCTTCTTCTTTGTCAGTTTTTCTTTCTCTCACCTATGTGTTCAGTCTCTTTCTCTAATTTGTCATTTAGAATTACGTTTCTGTAGATGTTCATTGAAATGAAAAATAAACAACCTAAATTTTTTTTAAAAAAAGAATTACGTTTCTTTGAAGAATATTGAATATCCCATGGTCTGCCAAAAGAACAAACAAATCAGAGTGTTCATAGAGGCAAGGGTGGTGAGACTTCATCTCACATACTTTGGACATGCTGTCAGGAGGGAGGGACCAGTCCTTGGAAAATGGCATCATGCTAGGGTAGTAGAAGGTGAGTGGAGGAGAGGAAGACCCTTGAGATGTATTGACACAGTGACTGCATTAATGAGTTTAATCCCAACAGGGAATGTTAGATGCAGATTCAGGCAAGTTTCATTATGCCATTCCTGGGGTCACTATGAACCCCAACTGAAGTGATGTCACCTTACAACAACAGGTCTCTTCCATCTTAAAGTTTTCCTTTAATACTACTACCAGCTGTGTACTGTGCTGCTGATGCTGTAGTCTGTGTCCGTATCAAATGACCATTG
This sequence comes from Elephantulus edwardii, assembly GCF_000299155.1. Taxonomy (NCBI): domain Eukaryota; kingdom Metazoa; phylum Chordata; class Mammalia; order Macroscelidea; family Macroscelididae; genus Elephantulus; species Elephantulus edwardii. Next base: position 548,989 of record NW_006400131.1, read on the forward strand.
AGCTTCTATACTCAACTACTCATTAAATATCCCTTGTTTGATATATTGTGGTGTGTGCACGAGTTGGACTGGTGTGCTTGTATACGTGTATTTGATCAGCTGCTATTGATTCGATTCTGACTCCATGGGTATCAGGGTAGAACTGGGCACTATAGGCTTTCAAAGCAGATTTTCCAGAAATGGGTTACCAGGTCCTCCTGGGGGAGCTCAGGGAGGACTGGACTCTCCAACCTTGCAGTTAGCAGCTGAGCAGGCCAACCCATTTATACTTTCTGAGACTCCATATAAGTACTTGTTGTTGTCCTGTACCATCAATTTGGAACTGGCTCATAGCTGACCCCAGCCAGTTTTAAGAGGCTGTAAATTGCATTGAAGGAGATTGCTCATCTTTCTCCTGAGGAGCAACTGGGGGGTTTGAACTACCTGCCATTGGGTTGGCATGCCCCCCAGAGCTCTTTATATACACACTTAGATATCGTTGGGTTCATGCTACTGTCATTTCATGCCTGGTGGCCTTGCCTGCAGTCTTGCCCCTTCCTGCTCAGTGCTTATCTTGGCAAGTCCCTGCTAATGCTTGTAGTCTGGCTCACCATATCTCTTAAGATAGAGGCCAGAGATTTTTGGTTTGCTTATTTGTTTAGTTTTAAAATAAAACTAGATTGTCAACATATTGCTGTATAATGAGACATATGACTATCATGCGGGCCAGATGACAAAGCTCAGTGTAGCTCTACTTTCTACACCAGCAGTTCAAAAAGGGAGACGAGATGATAATGGGAGGTATGCTTGATGATCTTGGAATTAGAGCAAGAACACTTAATTCTGCATTTAAAATGTGAAATGGCATTAAGGTGAGCTTGCCCAGGGCAGCAATCTCTGTAATGAGAGCAGCTGCATAGAAAGAATGACCTGGGGGACTTCGGCCAGCCTGTGTCCCCTGAATAGATGCTCTCCTCTCGTCAGTCCTGACTGGCACATTCTTTCTTTGGGGGAGGGGAAGCCATGACACTCTTTAAAGTGATTTTATTTCTCTAACTAAAATGCATTGCTTCTTTTCTTCCTTTATGTTTGCTGAGGTATGTTTCTCTAAAGATTTCTTAAAGTGGAAAGTATGAGTCAAAATCTATACTTATTTTTACATTTATGAGATCAGGTTTATTGAGAATTGCAACAAGTATGATGGTGACAAGTGTATTCTGGCACTCTGAGAGGCTTTCTAAGGGATCTGTGCAGTCAGCCTTCTCTGCACGTTCTAAGCCCTTTGATGCTGCTATTTGGATGCCTGTACCTAATGTTTTCCTTTTTCAGAATGTTATGTGACTTGAGTAAGAAGATGTTTGTGTGAATCCGACTTTTTAAACTTAGCGTAATGCCTTTGGAGATTCATCTGTCTTGTATACACCAGTATTTCCTCTTTTTTGTTAGTCCTGGTGGTGTAGTCTGTAGGGAGATTCACTGCTAACCCAAGGTGGTTCCTTTCTAGAGGCCCCTGTCCACCAGTGAGTGGTTCCGCAGAAAAAAGATGAGTAATCTCTGTGGTGCAGTGTAAAAACCTCTTGCAGGGTTGGCAACTGAGCAGATTTTGACTGGAATGCAGTAAGTGTTTTGAATGGTCCATTATGGGGATAATCTACAGTTTGCATAGATGTTCATCTATTGATGGGCATTTGATTTTTATTTGTTCCCAATTTTACTGATTATGAGTAAGTCCACTGTAAATAGTTTCAGATCTCTGTATTGAGCACACATACACACACACACACACACACACACACACACACACACACACACGTAGTTGTTCTTAGATGCCATCAAGTGAAGTATGACTCACAGTGACTCTACAAACAACAGACCTGAACCCTGTTCTGTCTTGCACTATCCTTATCATTTCTAACACACTTGAGCCCATTGCTGCAGTCACTATGTCAATCCATCTCATTGGGAGTCTTCCTCTCTTTCACTGATCTTCCATCTTCCCAAGCATGATATCTCTCTAATAGCCTCTCCTAGTAGCATGTTCAAAATATGTGAGATGAAGCTTCATCATCTTTGCCTCCAGGATCACTTTGGCTGCTCTTTTCCAAGACATGTCTGTTTGTTATTTTGGCAGTCCATAGGATATTCAGCATTCTTCTCCATATATAGATATATGTTTATAAAGCTTTTAAAAATATTTGAATGCAGTTGTTGTTATGTGCCGTTGAGTTGCCTGTGACGCCTAGCCTAGCAACCCTATGTACAACAGCTCTTAAACCTGCCCTGTCCTGAGCCTGTCTCATGGACTCTGACATACCTCATCCCATTGCCCCAGTTATGATCTCAATCCATTTTATTGGGGTTTTCCTTTCCTGCACTGTCCCTCCTTGGACACGTGCCCAAAGTATGTGTGACAGAGCTTCACAATCCTTGCCTTCAAGGAGAAACTTGGTTTCACCCTCTTCAAGACAGGTTTGTTCTATTGACAGCCAATGGTATGTTCAAGACTCTTCTCCAGCACCACAACTCAATTCTTCTTCTGTCATCCTTAGTTATTGTCAAGCTCTCTGATGCATAGCATATAATTGGAAAGACCATGGACTGGATCAAGTGCACCTTAGTTTCTAACATCATTGCTCCTCAGCACTCTGGAGAATTCCCTGACAGCAGACTTCCCCAATGCTATTCGTCTTTTGATTTGGTGACTGCTAATAACAAGAGTGTTGATTATGGAGCCGAGCAAGTTGAAATTGTTAACAACATTAATCTCTTCTCCATCCATCATGAAGCTGCCATTTGGCTCAGTAGTGAGAATATTTGTCTTCTTGATGTTCATTTCATATAAAAGACTATATAGTCCTTGACCCTCTGCAGCAAATGGTTCAGGTCCTTCTCAGTTTTGGCAAGTGAGGTTGTATTATCTGCATAGCACAGGTTGTTGATGAGTCTTCCTCCAATCCTGATGCCACACTCCTCCTCATAAAGTCCAGCTTCTTGAAAGAGAGATCTGATAGCAAATAGTATTGATTTAGCTGTGGGAAAACAGACATTTTGAGTTGTGATTGGAGAATAAAATAATATCATCCTTTTGTAAGACAATTTGTTTAACAAAGTCACAAAATAACTTTATAATGTTCCTGAAATTCAAGAGCGGGGATTGGGTCCCCGTGCCTCCCCTCTACCCCCGTATCTGTAATAACACACAAAGTTGTATAATGGTTGTGTTGTTGTTAGGTGCCGTCGAGTTGTAGACGACTCATAGAGACCCTATGGACAAAAGACCTGAGCACTGTTCATACATAGACTTACCGGAGGCAAGCCATTTCGGAAGTGGATGCCACGCCTGCTTTCAGGCTTGTTTTAGTCGGGAAGCTCCAGCAAATTGTCCACCATGGGTAACCATTACCACATTTGGCGTATCAGTGTCACAGTGTTCAGCATCACAGCAACTATGAGTTACCTCTGTATAGCAATGCACAGACCACCTAGAAGAATGTTTGACAGGAAAACAATTTTAACCTGTCCCAAGGGCCGCAGATTAAAAATCACCCACCTTCGGCTTGGTAACATAACATTCTGTCCACTAGGTCAACGTAGCTCTCTCTATGTATAATGGTAGGTAGATTAATAAAATATGGTCTGTTTACCCAGCAACTTGCACTACAGTAGAATTAAGAAAAATACTTTGATTTTTATTAATTGTATGTCTAGGACACAGCACCAGCACTGTTTTATTTTGCAATCCTGTAATTATCATCTGGTTTGTGGTCTTTTCTTCTGTATGTAAGTCATTTCTGTTTCTTTTTCAGTAAACTATGTTTTCATTTACCCTACTCATTTTTCTCCCTTATTCATTTAGTAGACTTTTAAACAAAAATTGGTGCAGAGATTTTCAACAATAAGGACTTGTGGATATCATGTATTTTTTTACCTAAATTTTTGCTTCTATTCTTATAATAAGATTATAATATATCGTAGTGCAGCTGAATTGAAAGCATTTTGTTGTTGTGTGCCATCAAGTGGAGCTGAGTGTTCAGTGGGTTTTCAGGGACAATAAATTGCTTAGGAAATTGCCCATCATTCTCACACGGAGCAGTGAGTGGATTTGAACCATATATCTTTGGGATTACATGAGGTCACCAGACCTCTTCTGTACTGTTCTAGGCAGTATTAAGTATTTTAAATGCTGAATAACATTTAAAAAAGTTACTAATGGGTAAAACGAGACATTAAATTTAGTAAAAGGCTCAGGTCATGCATGGGTCAAGTGGTAGATCAAAAGTGTAAAATATCTTATGGCCTATTATCAAACACAGTTTACTCAGTCATTTCTCTATCATTAGACATTGAAGCTATTGTTAAAATTTAAGAACTATAAGTAAAGCCTTATAAATATTTTGCATTTTTCATTTTTCAATACAAATTTATTTCTTAGAATAAATTCTCAGAATCACTCTGTGAAGGGATGTGCTATTTTTTAAGGTTTCTAGTAGCAATGTTTTCCAAAATAACTGAAGTACTGACAGTATCCATTTCACTCACAATAGCTTTACAAGTACTGTGTTTTACTTAAACATTTTTGCTAATTTTGTTTTAGCTTTATTTTATTATCAGTATTGAATATTTCTTTACATTTTTGCATCAGTTGGCCCATGTCATTTCTACTGTGAAAAATCTGAAGTCATCTTGAAAATGAATTTAAGAATTGTTCTAAATCTCAGCTGATAACGAATACATTAAATTACCACCAGGTTCCCTTAAATAGCAAACATTTGACTTATTTAATATTAAAATCTAGCTAACTCTCACCAGAAATAGAAACATTTTGTTGTGAAGTATGACTTCTGTTCCTTGAGGTGTCGATGTGTGTAGAATAGAGCAAGATTCCAGTTTTTTGTTTGCAGGCTGACTCTCTGAATTGGAGTTGACACCTCATATACTGCAACACCAACTAAGAGGAGATTTTTCCTCCCAAGATTATAAATGTATGTCTGCGTTTTCTTTCACTATCTTTATTGTTTCATGTCTTTATGTAAACATTCATTCCATCTATATGTTTTAAATATAACATGTGAGATAACATTTGTATTATTATTTTTTCAAGATAGCTAATCAAGTTTCTAAACACTATTTATTATAAGATTTTATCTTTCCCACAAATAGCGATTTGGTTGTATGTGAAGGACCTACCTTCCTCTACTAATTAATCTGTCTATTTATGTGTCAGCATCAAATTTTTATCTTACAAAGCTTTTGTTTTTTCTACTTGGTATACGTCAGGGATGTGTCCTATCTTCATACCTTTTCAACCTGTATGCAGAGCAGATTATCTAGAGGCTGGGCTCTATGAGGAGAAGTGTGGCGTCAGGATTGGTGGAAGATCTATTAACAATCTGCGTTATGCATATGACACAACCCTGCTTGCCGAAACTGAGGAGGACCTCATGCACTTGCTGCAGAGGGTCAAGGACTGCAACCTTCAGTATGGATTGAGGCTCAATGTCAAGACGACAAAGATTCTCACCACTGGACCAATTGGTAGCATCAGGATGGATGGTGAAGAGATTGAGATTGTTCAGAGCTTCGGTTTGCTCGACTCCACGGTCAACACTCTTGGCATCAGCAACCAGGAAATAAAAAAATTGCATTGCAATGGGAAAGTTGGCTGTTAGGGACCTCTCTAAAGTACTCAAGAGCAACGGGGTGTCTCTGGAGACTAAGGTGTGCCTGATACAGGCCATGGTCTTTGCAATTACTTGTTATATATCAGAGAGTCGGACAATGACTAGGGAGGATAGAAGGAGAATTGACGCTTTTGAGCTGTGGTGCTGGAGAAGAGTATTGAACATACCCTGGACTGCCAAGAAAACAAACAGATTCATCCTGGAGAGGGTTAAACCAGGCTACTCCTTGGAGGCAAGGACTCTGGGGCTTTGTCTGACATACTTTGGACATGTTGTAAGGAGAGACAAGTCCTTGGAAAGGGACATCATGCTTGGTAGGGTGGAGGGACAGCACAGGAGGCGAAGACCCTCTATGAGATGGATTGATTCAGTGACTGGGGTAATCGGGATGGGTGTGTCAGAGGCAATACGATTGGCACGGGGTAGAGCAGGGTTTAGGGCTGTTGTACATAGGGTCGCTATGAGTCGCAAACAACTCCATGGCACATAAACAACAACAACAACTTGGTATAGTTTTATTCATTGTTTTCTTTTTTATTTGGTTTTTTTTGTTTTCTTTCAGAATTCTGAAGTCTGTTTTTATGTAATAAAATTTTTATTTTATACTGATTTACTTACAAAGTTTGTATACATTATTTTTTATCAAGTATATTCTTCTTTGCTATTTTCTGCATGTATTTTATGAACATTTTGCGTAGGTCCTTCCATGTAATTAATTACTGAAATTTTAATTGAGATTCTAGTATGGGACCAGCAGCCCAGGAGATCCAAAGACAAATTGCATTGAGAAAGTCTCTTGTCAAAGACGTATCCAGAGTACTGAAGGGCAACAATATCAGTCTAGAGATTAATGTGAGCCTGATCCAGGCCATGGTCTTGGTAATTAATTACATGCTATACATCAGAAATCTGGACAATGACTATGGATGATAGAAGGAGAACTGATGTCTTTGAGCTGTGGTGCTGGAGAAGAATATCAAACATGCCATCGACTGCTAGGAGAACAAACAAGTTCATCCTGGAGAGGGTGAAACCAGGCTGTTCCTTGGAGGCAAGGATTCTGAAGCTTTGTTTGACATACTTTGGGCATATTGCAAGGAGGGACTAGTCCTTGGAGAGGGTCATTATACTTGGGTGGAAGGGGGGAATTGTGGCACATTCACACAATGGAATACTACACAGCACGCAGGAGCAATTATTTTGTAAATTACACCTAACTTGGGAGGGACTGGAGAGCATTATGCTGAGTGAACTAATTCAGTCCCACAAGGACAAATAATATATAAAACCATTATTGTAGAATTAGTATGAGGATCCAAGGCAGGGAGGAGGGGGAATAGAAGGGTGAGGAAAGAGGCGGGAGGTGTTAATCATAGGGTTACACAATTCACTGGGTGGGTGAGGTGAAGGGAATGGAAAGAATCTTTTGTATAAAACAATGTATTCAAACTTGGTAAATAAAAAATAAAATAAATTAAAATAAAAGTAATTTAAAAATTGCGGAAAACGTTTTTGCTGGTAGTCTCTGGGACTTCCATAGGAATATCTTGATGTGCTTTTCCTAAAGATACAAGGTTATGCTTGTTTAAATAAATAAACCCCCTTTTTTGGAATTAGCTATTACAGTGTTACTTCACTTCCAGTCAATCTCATCATCATTGAGTCCAAAGAAATTTATACTTAACCCTCTAGCATGTTTTCAGAGGCTGTATATCACACAGGAGAATCTTTCTCTCTCAGGACAACTGGTGAATTCCAGCTGCGCGCCTTCAAGTTAACAGTGCAACTCTTTACCTACTAGGCCACCAGAATTCCCAGAATTCTCTAATGGGGAATTCTGTAATACAGTAAGATATCAATTTTTTGTAGAGACACAGCATAGCTGGAAAGGGAAGAAAAGCATCGCTAAGCTTTGCTGAGGCTGTGTCCTTAATGGAAAGAGCGAGCGAAAGGAGACAGAACAGTGAGAGCAAGTGCAGAGTCTGGGAGTCGAGCCCCAGCAATAAGTCTGGTACAGGGAATCTTTCCTGGATATCTGGTCTTTAATAAACACATACCTTAATGTGAATGATCTGTGTCTTTCTGTCACATAATCACGAATTATGGCCCTCCTGTGGATCCATTGTGTGTTTTTCTGCAGCTGCATTTATGGCACTTCACTTGAAAGAGATTCTGGTGTGAGATTTCAGATGCAATTTGTCCATCTTGTGGTATGGATGGCAGGGGCTCTTCATTTTCTCTGAGAACTGCAGATACTGGTTCTAAAGAGATGGCATGTCAGATTCAGTCTAACATACCATGTGACGCCTATGCTCCATGCCTTTGTGGTCAGAAGGCAGTAGGCTGGTTCCAGAAATGTTTCCCAGAGCTTCTCTTTGATTTCTAGAAATTAACATTATCAGGAACATGAGAAATTGTGATGGTTATTTTTTTTTAAAAAATCAATAAAATGACTAATAGACAAATGAGATTAGAGGAAGTCTATCAACGAACAGATTGTGTTGAATAATAAAAAAAGATAATTTTCTCTTGAGATGAAGAACATCTCTTTGTTTATGTTTACACCATGCTGTGTGCTCATAGTATAAATACAAATGAAAATAGTTAGATGCCATGTGTACTTTAAAAATTAATTTTTTAAAAAGGAATGGACTTTAAGGAACCAGTGTTTAATTCTCATGAGAAATGTCTTATTTTGTGTCATTGGAAATTGTTCTCTTACCAATAAAAGGTGTCTTCTGGAGTGTTAACTGTGGTGCCTTGAGGTGCCATTTTTTGCTTAGTGTGACCTCTAACAGAATCTGCTCCTTCATTGCTGCTCTTTATTGCATGCTGTTATATTCTGTAGATATAGAGCTCTTAGAGCTTTTGATACTCTGCTGACCAGGTCATCTTTTCTCAGGGAGAGCTAAAATGGAGGGAACCAATACACTCTCTACATGTGCTTATATTCAGTCATTCATTCATTCAGTCAGTCAGCCAGCCAATAATTTGAACACGTCCTCACACTAGACATTTTTCTGCATCTTGGGAAACAAGACATGGTCTAGTGCCTGCCATTTATGTGCAAGCCTCCAGCCTTATCACCCTTACTTTCTTTTCCCAACAAATCAGGGGACTTCATAGCTTGTTTGTGGATAGCCCAACTTCCCCATCCAAGCTCACACATACCAACACAGCCAGCCACACGTGCGTGCCCCCACACTGGTCCAGGGTGTGCACCCAACACACCACAGGGAGGACAGGCCAGGAGGAGGCCTGCACAAGCTCCGGAGAGGACTCAGGGCCTCTTTGCAGAGAATTATGGGACACAGTCAAGACGATGCGTGGTCTCTAGAGAGGAGCCTCCTCGTGGCCCCACCAGGAGGATCCCAGCTGGAGGAGGAACAGAGTGAGGCCTTCTACAGCCAGAGCTGAGGGTGCTGCAAACAAGCTTTCTGTACTGAGGATCTGGCCTTCTCTTCCTCATGTTCTGGGCCAGGTGGTTCTCTGGAGTGGAAGCAGCGCTGGGGCTTTGTTGCCCAGTGGTGTCCAGCTGCTCTTCCCATTGGTTGACCCTCTCTGTGAAGTGACTTCTTAAGCATGGGACACATATTTCCAGAAAGGACAGCAGCTGGATCCCTCCTCTGACTCACACTGTAGAAAGCTCTGTGATGTTACCACAGACACAAACATGGGCAAAACATAGCTCTGTCCCCACAAGTTAAAGGCACTGTTAAATATCGCCAGCTGCTGGCTCCCACTGTCGCTTCTCCTCTACCCAAACTTCCATACTTGCTCTGGAGAGTTTGTGAGTGTAGAGTTTGCAGAATCACTTCAGTAAGGCTGAAAAAGGTTTTGCTCATACCCCAAGAAGATCTTGGAATTGACAAATATGTAAACCATTCCTTCACCTCCCCTAAATTGAAAAATCACAGAGTGTTAGTTAAGGTGGATAGGCATGACAATTTAAATTTCTCTATTCTTTGTTGGAGAGTAGTGTAGGCTGTAAGTCAGGATTAAAGCGTCTGTGAGGCTGACCTACCCTTCTGTTTTGGACTGGTTGCTAAAATTCTCTGTGCCTCAGTTTCTCCTCCTAGGGTGTTCTGGATTAATTATGCCCTCCAAAAGTTTGTGTTGGAATCCTAATCTCTGTTTTGTGGATGCCATCTTATTTTGAAATGATGTTTGTTATGTTTACAGATTCATTCAAATATAGAGTATGTCTTAACTGTATCACTTTTTCTTTTATTATGATTTGAGTTGAAGTTTACAGATTGGTTTTTTTCATTCAATCATTCATACATATTTCATCTTATTACATTAATTGCAATTAAATAATCAAAATATTGAATAACCCCTTATTATATATTGCCTTTCACCAACTTAGTAAGTATATATTATTTATTTATTAATATTTAGTCATCTTTTTCTCCCTTCTCAATTCTGGTAACCAACCAAGAATTATTCTGTGATTAACCTGTTTCAACCTTTTATAACAGTATTCAAGCAGGAGTGACATCTATTTCCTAAACAACCTGCCTCTGGAAATTCTATGAACTTTGATACAATGTCGATAGTTGTAGAGGGGCTTCAGGCCTCTTGTTCATAGGGTTATTATAAGTCATGCTTGACACAGAGGTAATCAACAACAACAATAGTGTTCATGTAAAATAGCTGTCTTTTTGTGAATAACTTATCACTCAGTATAATTTACTCTAGATTCATCTGTGTTATGCAGTGTTTTTCACTGTTGTTTTTTAGTGTTGCATTATACTCTGTTATGTGAATACATTATTGTTGTTGTTGTTGTTATGTGCTGTCGGGTCGTTTGCGACTCATAGCGACACTATGTACAGCAGCCCTAAACCCTGCTCTATCCCGTGCCAAACTCATTGCCTCTGACACACCCATCCCGATTACCCCAGTCACTGAATCAATCCACCTCATAGAGGGTCTTCCCCTCCTGCATGATGTCCCTCTCCAAAGACCTGTCTCTCCTTACAACATGTCCAAAGTATGTCAGAAGAAGCCCCAGAATCCTTGCCTCTAAGGAGAAGCCTGGTTTAATCCTCTCGAGGATGAATCTGTTTGTTTTCTTGGCAGTCCATGGTACATTCAATACTCTTCTCCAGCACCACAGCTCAAAGGCGTCAATTCTCCTTCTGTCCTCCCTAGTCATTGTCCAACTTTCTGATGCATAACAAGTGATTGCAAAAACCATGGCCTGCATCAGGCTCACCTTAGTCTCCGGAGAGACACTGTTGCTCTTGGGTACTTTAGAGAGGTCCCTAACAGCAGACTTTCCCATCGCAATACGTTTTTTTATTTCCTGGCTACTGGTGCCAAGAGTGTTGACCGTGGAGCCGAGCAAACTGAAGCTGTGAACACTCTCAATCTCTTCGCCATCCATCCTGATGCTACTGATTGGTCCGGTGGTGAGAATTTTTGTCTTCTTGACATTGAGCCTCAGTCGATACTGAAGGCTGCAGTCCTTGACCCTCTGCAGTAAGTGCATGAGGTCCTCCTCAGTTTCAGCGAGCAGGGTTTTGTCATCTGCATAATGCAGATTGTTGATACATCGTCCACCAATCCTAACGCCACGCTTCTCCTCATAGAGTCCAGCCTCTCGGATAATCTGCTCTGCATACAGGTTGAAAAGGTATGGAGATAGGACACATCCCTGGCGTACACCCTTCCCAATTTTGAACCATGCAGTGTTGCCCTGCTCTGTTCTGACGACTGCCTCTTGGTCCAAGTATAGGTTTCACATTTAGCATGATTAAATGTTCTGGGATTCCCATTCTTCTCAGAGTCAGCCAGTTTGTTATGATCCACGCAGTCAAATGCCTTTGCATAATCAATGAAACACAGATAGACATTCTTCTGGTATTCTCTGCTTTCAGCTAAGATCCATCTAACATCAGCTACAATATCCCTAGTACCACGACCCCTTCTAAACCCAGCCTGGACTTCTGGCAATTCTCTGCTGATGTATTGTTCCAGTCGTTTTTGGATAATCTTCAGTAGAATCTTGCTTGTATGTGAAATCAATGATATTGTTCTGTAGTTTCCACACTCAGTTGGGTCACCCTTCTTTGGGATGGGAACAAATATAGACCTCTTCCAGTCAGTTGACCAAGTGGTTGTTCTCCAGATTTCTTGGCACAACTTGGTTTAGTTATTGTCCATTCCATCTCTTAATTATTATAAGTAAGGCTACAGTGAACATGGGTGGAATCTAAAAGGGCTTGTCACAGCTTTTATTTCTTTAAGATATATAAATTGTGATAAGATTTCTGAATGAAATGTTATTTCTGTTTTCATCCTTTTAAGGAAGTGCCCATCTGCTTTCCGTAGTGGGTGCACTGTTTTACAATCCTACTAGCAGTGCAAGAAAGTTCAGATCTCTCCACACTCTCACCAGCATGTATTGATTCGTGTTCTATTGAACTTTGAGTCAGGTGATATCTTACTATTGTTTTGATTTGCATCTCACCTATAGCCTATGGGAGAGCTCTGGTGGCTTAGTGGTAAGGTTTTCAGCTGTCACCCCACAGGCATGAAGTTTGAATCCACTAACGACTCTGAAGGAGAAAGATGGGCAGTTTCCTCCTGTGCTATTTACTACCTTTTAACATCCGCTGGAGAGTTTTCTCTGAGTTGGTTCTGACTCAGTAGTACATAACAACAGAAGCAGCAGCACAGTTATTGACATTGAGCATTTCTTCATGTGTTCGTTGACCATCTGAATATCTTCTTTGGTGAAGTTTATTTTCATGTCATCTGCCCATTTTGCAACAGGGTTATTTGTCTTTTTCTTGATGAGGTGTTGAAAGTTTCTATACATTTTAGGGACTTAGTCCCTTTCTGCATTTTTTTTATCTTGTTGTGTACTGTCAAATCGTATCTGACTGGCATAGGAGATTTCCCCTCCTTCTCCTGTTGAACATCTGGCGGATTCGAACCATGTGCCTTTGGAATTGCAACACAACTTCTTGCCACTAGGCTACCAGAGTTCCCCACTTTCTGCATAATTTCTTGCCAAATATTTCCCTCCTGCCCCATACTGCAGATTTTCTTTCAAAGAGAAGTCTTTTGATGCACCTAGGAATCTAATTCTTCAAAATTTCCAAAAAACTAGCTTACCTTCTGTTGATTGTGCATTTTCATTTGTATTTGTATTTATATACTAGTAAAATATAAATGAAAGATAATAGCATTGTTGTTATTATGTGTCATAGAGTTGATTGTGGCCCAGGGTGGCCCAGAAACAAATCTGAACTTTGCCCTAGGCTTCGCCATCTTCCCCATTTCTAACATGCTGGAGACCATTGTTACAATCACTGTGTCAGTTGATCTTTCAGAGATTTGTCTTCTCTCTCTATGACCCTTCACCTTTCCAGTGTTGTTGTGTGCCACTGAGTTGGAACCAACCTATAGCTGTCCCTTTAGTGGGTTTTCAGAGACAGTAAAACACAAAGGAGGAGATTGCCCATCCTTTTCCTGTGGAGCAGCAGGTAGATTCAAACCATGCGGCTTTGGGGTTGCAGTGCAGCTTCTTAACACTAAGCTTCTAGAGCCACTTTTCCAATACAGTGCCCTTTTGCAAAACTGTCTTGTCCTGACATGCTCAAAATATGTGAGACGAGGTTTCATCCTTCTTGCCTCTGAGTAGCACTGTGGCTGTACTTCCTTTAAGGCAGACTTGTTGTTTATTTTGGCAGTCCATAGGATACTCTTCTCCAACACTAGAACTCAAAGACTTCCATTCTTCTGTCACTCTTACTCATTGGTCAAATTTTAGATGAATAGCAAGCAATTGAAAATACCATTGTCTGTACTAAGGGCATCTTAGTCTTTAGACTGGCATCCTTGCTCTTTAGTTCTTTAGAGGGATCCTTGATAGCAGCTCTTTTTTTTATGTCTTTTGGGTTTTGTGTGGGTTTTTTACTTTAAATATTTACTTTATTTTATTATTTTGTGTGTGTGTACTGTCAAATTAGATCTGACTGGTACAGGAGATTGCTCCTCCTTCTCCAGTAGAGAGAGCATCTGATGGATTCGAACCGCTTTCCTCTGGAATTGCAGTGCACCTTCTTGCCACTAGACCACCAGAGCTCCCTAACATCAGTTCTTTCTAATGCAACATATTATTTTATTCCTTGACTGCTGCTATCATGGATATTTCTTGTGGATGTAAGTAAAATAAAATAATCGACAACTTCAGTCTTTTCTCCATGTATCATGATGATGCCTATTGGTCCAGTGTTGATCATTTTTGTTTTCTCAATGTTAAAGTGTAATCCATATTGAAGGCTGTAGTCTTTGATCTACTGCAGTTTTTCAAATCTTTGTCACTTTCTGTAAGTGATTGTGTCATCTGCATAAGACAGGTTGTTGATGAGTCTTCCTCTAATTCTGATGCCACAGTCTTCTTAATCTAGTTCTGTTGTTTTGTTCAGCATACAGATTGAACAGGTATGGAGAAATGCTACAGCCCTGACACATACCTTTCCTGATTTTAAACCCTACAGTGTTCTCTTGTTCTGTATGGAAAACTGTGTCTTGGTCTAGTTACAGGTTTTGAATTATTACAATTAAGTGTTCTGGAATTTCCGTTCTTTTCCATGTTAGCTATAATTTATCATGATCCACACAGTCAAATCCTTTTCATAGTCAATAAAATGCAAGTTAATGTCTTTATGGTATTTTTTACCGAAGAGCAGTGCTCCTAAACTTGCTTCTAATTTTTTCTTTAGTGATCTTTGTCATTTTAGGCCTAAGCATAATCACTTTGGAGTTACAAAGAGCAGAGCTGACACTCTATGGGAGACAGGAGATCACCACAAAGAAAGGCCCAGGGCTGTTGACAATGAAGGTTTGGAGGTAGTAAAGACTAGATAAAACCTGGATTTTAGCTCCAGAGCTGTGAGAAAATAAGCATTCTTCTAAATGGTATAGCACTGGTCTGTGCATTGCTGTACAGAGGTAACTTGTGGTTGCTGTGATGCCAAACACTGTGATATTGATGTGCTAAGTGTGATAAAGGTTAACCATGGCGAACAGTGTTTGGTGAAGCTTCCCAATTAAAATAAGCTTGGAAGCAGGAGTGGTATCCACTTTTGAAACAGTGCTCAGGTCTTTCGTTCATAGGGTCGCTATGAGTTGTCTATGACTCATAAGTCTACGACTTATGGCACCTAACAACAACCTTAAACCTGCTCACTTATGGTGTTTGTATCTCAGCAGCAGTGTATAACTAAAATATAAAGTTTCTATGAGGTTTAAATGAAGTATTGCATTTCTAAAAGTGCCTAACACAGAGAGAGTTTTCTACTGTTAGCTTTTACTTTGTGCAGTTATCTTGATGTTTTGGAGGAGAGTAGATGCTCTGGCCACCACTTGTCTGTCAGTTTACTGTGCTGTGATGGCTTGCGTGTTATTACAGAAGTTAAGCCATTGATACTTCACATACCAGCAGGGTCACCTGTGGCAGAGAGCTTTCAGTGGAGTATATGAACCAAGACTGACTAAGAAGCAGATCTAGACACCACTTCTGAAATAACAGGTCTTCACAAACCCATGAACAAGGGAAGAACATTTTTGGAGAAAAGTGCCAGAATGTGAGACTCTCAGGGCTGAAGGTATTAAAAATGCAACTTGTAAGTATCTGCCTTCTGAAAGTAGGGCCTACCATACTGACACAGGTGGTGTAAAGTTTTCATCCAATAGGCTCCATTTGCTGTGTGGCAAGACTAAAAATGAGGAGAAACAGCTATAAACATCCATTAATAATTCAAATTGGAATATGTGAAATATGAATCAAGTAAAATTGGAAGTTGGCAAAAATTAAATGTAATGCATAAAAATGAACATCTTAGGTAAGCTGAGATGGACTAGTATTGGCCATTTTGTAAATAACATAAAATTTTTATTTTATAGTAGTTTTCTTACAAAGTTTGAATACATTATTTTTCACACCAGATCTTTCTCATTTCCTTTACTCACCTCTCCCTCTACCCATCAAATTGTGTGATTATGCCCCTGCCTACCCTTACCCCTATGTACCTACCTTCCCCCTCTTGGATCCTCATACATGTCTTATTGGTTATCTTTCTCTATCTACAGTAATGGTCTTATGGGACTGAGTTAGTTCACTCAGAATAATGCTTTCCAGTCCCTCCCAAGTTAAGTAGTATTCAAAATCATTTCTCCTGCATGCCGCCTAGTATTCCATCATGTGAATGTACCATAATTTCTCAATCCATTTGATTATGGTTGGACATTTGGGATGTTTCCATGTTCTTATGATAGTGAATAAAGCCGCTATGAATATTGGTGTACAAGTCTCCATTTGTGCCTCTGTTCTCATTTTCTTGGGGTATATTTCAAGTAGTGCAATAGCTGGGTCATATGGAATTTCTATGGTCAACTTCCTGAAAAAACAAATATTGAACATTTTGAATAAGAAAATCACATGCTGGCAATGACAAATAAAAGAGGAATGATGAAAAGAAAAGAAAAAAGAAGAGGAATGATGTATTATTGTTAAAAAGAGCATTTTAAGGTCTGTATTGAAGTGCAGTACTATGAATAATATGACATTATCCATACACATATAAATCCTATTAATACAAAGGTAATTCAGATATAAACACCCACAACTAAAGCCAACAAAGAAGAAGATTTCTATCAACTTTTGCAGTCTGAAATTGATCTAATATGGAATCAAGAGGCATTAATAATGATTGGTGACTGGAATGCAAAAGTTGCAAACAAAGTAGGACTGGCATTTGGAAAACATGGCCTTGATAACAAACATAACGGAGGCTGGAATTCACATGATTGAATTTTGTGCAATGAATTATGTTAGTCGTTGCAAATACTTCTAAAAATGCATAAATGTTAGCTACATATGGGCCACACTTGATGGACTACACAAGTATCAGATTGAGTACATCTGTTCAGAGAGACACAGAGAAACTCAGTATCAGCAGTCAAATGCAGGCCAGGGACTGTCTGTGAAATATACCATCAATTACTTGCATCATATGAAAGCTCAAATTTAACTTAAAGAAAACTAGAACAAATCCATAAGAACCAAAATATGACCCTCAGTCTATCCCACCTGAATTTAAAAACCATATTGAAAATAGATTTGGTGACTATCCTACAAGTAACTCTATAATGACATCATCCATGAAGAAAGCAAGGGGCCATTACAAAGACAGGGAAGAAAGAAAAGACCAAAATGGATGTCAGAAGATACTTTGAAAACTGTACTGGAACAAAAAAGATGTTAAAAAAAAGAGGAATACATACTGAAGAAAGAGAGCAGACAGAAGATTTCAAGGGCAATTCAAGAAGACAAACCAAAGTATTATAATGGAATATGCAAAGCGCTGGAGTTTGAAAACCAAAAGGAGAGAACACCCTTGGAATTTCTCAAGCTGAGACTACTGAAGAATAAATTGCAGCCTTGCATTGCAATACCAAAAGATTTTATAGGCAAAATATTGAATGACGCAATAAGTATCAAAAGAAGATGGAGGGAATATACAAAGTCACTGTATCAAATCTAATTGATTGCCACGGAACCATTTGTGGAAGTAGCATATATGATCAAGAACCGTGATACTAAAGGAAGACGGTGACGCTTGCACTGAAAGCATTGGCAAAAATCTCCCAACAAAGAACCCAACAACCCCCCCCCCAAAAAACGAAAACACCAACCCCACCAAAAAAAAAAAAAACAAACCAGCCCCAAAATTGAAAAACCAATAAGGTGCCAGTAGTGGATAGAACACCAATTAAGATGTCTCAGGAAACGGATGCATTCTTACCAGTCCATACCAAGAAATTTGGAGGACAGTTTCCTGGCCCATCAACTGGACGAGATTGATCTTTGTTCCCATTCTCCTGAGAAAAAGTGCTACAGCAGACTGGAATAATTAAACAATATCACTAATATCACATGAAAGTAAACTCTTGCTGGAGATGATTAACAAATGGCTGGAACTATTAGTTGGTAGGAAATTCAGGTTAGATTCAGAATAGGCTGTGGCTTGGGGGATATCATTACCGATATTAGATGGATCTTTCTTCAAAGCAGAGAATATTGGAAAGACATTTATTTGTTTTCTGAACTATGAAAGGCATTTGACTGTGTGGCTCAAAGTATATTTGAGACGGTGAGGATGGCCTAGGATAGGGCAAGGAGCAGATCTCTTGTCTGTAAGGTCACTATGAGTTGTAGCTAACTTTATGGCACCTACCAATATAAACAGACGCTGTGCTGATGGAGAGAGACAAAAAGGTGTCTGCTCTGGGCACATCACTGCCCAGGTGCTTTGACTAAGAGGACAAATGTAGCAGTGTGTTCCCTTTATTGTGAATGTTGCTTGCCTCTCCTATTCAGCCCTTTCCTTTCTCCTGTGGCCTGTAAATATTGGCTAAAAAAGTGTGCCCAAATCAAAACAAGGCTTTCCAGAAATCCTACAAATTTACCACTTGGTTACCTCTCTTTGCTTGACGTGATGTCTGATGTTTGTTTTTCTTGGTACCATGCTTGATCTGTCCTGAAGCTGCAGGAGAAATACTAGTTCCCAAAAATGCCTTCATAGGGAATTATTCCATATGACCTGAGGCTGCCTGCATACTGTCTCCAGTGTGTCTCCGGAGTCTGAAGGGCCCTCTGACCACTGAAGGGGTAACCTAATTGTCATGAGCCTAACATTGGTAGGAAAAGAAGACAAGGCATTTTAAAATTATAAAATTATAAAAATTATAAACCTAGGTGTTGGATTAGGGTTCTAAGAAGATTTTACTTTTTAATGAGCATTGACTAAAAAAAAAAATAATTATTGATGAAATGACTTGATAATTAATTTCTTAGAAACACATCTATAAGGGAATCCTATAGTGCTAGATATTTGTCCATAATGGCTATTTAATTTGTGTCAAATAAATAGTAGAAATGTTAGAGTCAATCCATTTGTCACTGATGTTTGCATAACTGATGATAATAATTTTAAACAATAAGGTTGAAAAGGCAAAATGGGGGACAACAAAGAAGGCAGGAGAAGCAGGCAGGCACTCTGCTTACTACGTGGTTGATGTAGCTGCAACTGAAAAGAATGATTGTCCTCAGATACCTGGCAGTGACAAGGGAAAATTGGTATCAGGAAGGAGTAAGTCCATGAATTCCACAGGAACACAGTCTTGTCTGGCACTATTTCCGAAAGAAGTTTCATTTTCAAAGAGAAGGAGTGATGGAACTCGCAACTTTCCCTGAAAATGGCACAAGTAGATTTCTTCCTTCCTTCCTTCCTTCCTTCCTTCCTTCCTTCCTTCCTTCCTTCCTTCCT
>NW_006400131.1:568294-573971 GCF_000299155.1 Elephantulus edwardii
TCTTCTCTTCTCTTCTCTTCTCTTCTCTTCTCTTCTCTTCTCTTCTCTTTCTTTTTTTCTTTTTTCAAATTTCCTGAAAAAGCCAGTGAAGGTTGGGGGATGTGACAAGGACACAGTGTAGGAAGTAAGGCAAAAGTGGTCAGGGGATTTAACTTCCTGGTGCTGCCATTGTAAAGCCTGTATCACTCAGGCTCTTTTGAAGAGGGAGACAAAAAGCTTTTCTCTCAGACAGTCATCCCTAAATCCCTATGGCTGAGTCAGGCTTTGAGAGAAGCTGGATGGCAGGTGATGTGAGGTTGTCTTCTCTGACTAAATCCTGGAGAATGTTAATTCTCTGCTGCTGGTTGCATCCAGACCTTGGGCTTTGGGAATCAGACAAGCAGATGGTAGGGCTGACATCCCTTCACAAAGACCCAGCGGGCTGGCCTGCATGCTCAGCCAGGTGGAAAGTGCCCCTTCCCCGAGGAAGAGCAGCATGGGCCCTGGGTTCACTGAAGTTTGCCAGTGAATTAGCCATGCCTGCAAAGAACCTGGAAAGAGGCTTGATTGGGATCTCATTTCACCCTACAGAGTGCCTCAAAGATTGTTCTGGCCAGGATGCTGTGAGGAACAGGTGTGAGCAGATTGCTCCTGGTTTAGGAAGACGCTCCCCATGGCGCCTCCACCTCTGAAGGGCAGTCCCATCCCCTCAAGGGCCTGCCAGGACATGCTACCCCCAGCACTGTGGGAGTTAGGTGTATGTTTCTGGTAGTTTCATACTCACCAACATTGGTGTGTACTGACTCCAAAGAAAAATTGTGGCTCACACACAAACTTCAGTCTCCTTGAAAACAGGACAGTTTCTGTCTCGCAGCTCTTTACATTTGAATAGGATAAAATCAACTCCAGTGTAAGTGAGTTGATCTGCATCCCTGTTTGCTGTGACAGGTTACTGAGACCTAGTGGAAGTACAGGTTGTTGTGTAAGGTTGAGGCGGAACCAACCTATAGCTAATCCTCCAGCAGATTTTCAGAAGTTGTAAATTGCACAGGAGGTGATTGCTCCTATTTCTCCCATGGAGCAGCTCATGGATTTGAACCACCTTCCTTTGGGTTGGTAGCACAACTCCTTATCACTAACATTAATTGTAAGTTGGAAGCAAAGACATTTTTCACCTTTCAGGGAAAGACACATCAGCTGCTCCTTTCCCACAATGCAGTTAGCATGAGATTGAGTAATGATCCTTGATTATTCCAGTGCCTGTCTGAGCTCTTAATAGCAGAGCAAGTTTCTTAAGGTCCTGGATGTTCAGAGATTTCAGCTAAGAAAACAGCTCTTAAAAAACATGAGGTGTCCTTTTGTTTTTGAGACTCACTTTAGGGGATCTCTGCCTAGAGATGTTCCTGGGTGGTATAAATGCACAACACATTTGGTCACTCTCTAAAAGTGGTAAAGGTTTGATCCCACCCAGGAGGCACCTGGGAGGAAAGTGCTTGTGACTGGGCACTGAGGAGTCATCAGCTGAAAACTGGTGCACAGCTCTGCTCTGTCACATCATGGGTCTGGTCACCTCCTGGTGGACTTGAGTTACCAGCAGCTAGTATGCATGAAGCAGTATTATAGCCCAATATTTGGATCAGTCTCCTGCAGTTACAAGCAAGAATTAAGTTTCAATGTTATAAAATATTGTCCTGAGCCAGTGAAATGGCCGAGGCTGAAAATGTGCTCTGAATCTGCAAGGCGGCTGTGGCTTGCTCCCATGGACCTTGCTGTGAGGAAAGGCTGGTCCATTTTGGCAGATTGACTTTTTTAAAAAGAGAAGATGGAAATTCATTTTTAAAAATGTGGAGTCTTCCACTTAAAATGTTTGAAATGTTAGTGACTTATAGGAAAATTTCACAATCCTGGTGATTGTGGCCATCAGTCAGACTTGCAGGTTACAGGCACAGAAAGTGGTGTGGCCTGGGCAGGTTTGGATCCTCATGGAATATCTCATGTTCTCCTGGGAAGCCAATCTTATGGCCTTTTCCTTACACTTAGTGTTTCTGGTGGTAAAATGTTCCTTTTTGGAAGCCCACAACAAAGACTGATAAGAAAAATGCTGCATCAACACTTAGAAATCAAGACAGAAGTTTCTTTACCTCATATTTTTAAATAGTGTTAACAACTTTTATTATGGTGAAATAAATACATATAACAAAACTTTGTTATTCTAACTACTGTTAAATGTCCAGTTCAGTGGGATTAATTGCATTCAGCCTGCTCCTTCAGGCCCCCTGACAGCCGCTGAGACTGCAGACCATTTTGTTCATACTATTTTGCTTTAATTTTCTTATAATTTGTGTTCTGGAGAAGACTGGTAGTATATCAACGCCAGGTTTCCTCTTCCACTGGTGTGGGCACTGTAGCTCCTCAGTGATCAAGATAGGGTCTGAGCCCCGACTTCACTCCTTGTGAATGTTGCTGTTAGTTCAGAAAGTTGGTTCTGGCCTCCGGTGACCTGTTTGCAGAATAGATCTGCTCCCTCAGTTTCCAAAGCTGCCATTTTTGGGAAGTGAGTCCTTAAGCCTGTCTTTGTCCAGGGTGCCTCTGGATAGGTTTGAAATAACTACCTTCTGGCTAACAGTTGATTACTTAACCACCTGTGGCACACAAAAGGCAGCATTAATGGAGTTCCCTTAATTGCTAGGGCACTTTTTTCACAGCCTTGGAAGCACTGTTGTTACACGTTTGCACAGAAAACGCAACTGAGGCACCGGAAGTGGAGTAAGAGTAAGAGGTGAGGCTAGTGGAGCGTTTCATCCCTGACACATTTCAAAGTACAGAAATTGTCTAATTCCCAGGATATTTGGGCTATTATAGGAATAGGCCATTCTTGGAGCTTGGCATTGTGTACACATCTGCAGAAAATTCTTTATTCTGTCCTATTACAGCTCAATTGAATTATAATACACTAGTGTTGCATGTAACAAGCTCTTTTTTTTGTGGTAATTTGCCAATAGTGCAAAACATTTAGCTGTTATCAAAGGTACTAGACTTACAAATTCTTGGTTGGGGCAATGTGGCACAGCAGGCTCTGACCACAAGCGCAGGTGGGGCTGGTTCAAAACCTGTTTCAGCTCTGTGACTATAAGGAAGGGACCTGGCTTGGCTACACCTCAGTTTCCTCTTTTGTAAAATGGAAACAATAATAAAAATAATGCTCTTCTTGTAGTGGGGTAGAATAAGACAATCCCAGCACACTCAAGACCTCACACACTGTTGTTGTTTGGCGCTGTTGAGTTGAGTATGACTCATAGTGACCCTATGAACAACAAATCTGAGCCCTGAATTATCCTGTGTCATCTTCATCATCTCTGGCACACTTGAGCCCATTGTTTCAGCCAGTGTCAATGTCAATCCATACTCTTAAGGGTCTTCCTCTCTTTCCCTGACCTTCTATTTTTCCAAGCATGGTGTTGTTCTCTTAAGAAATAGCCTCTTCTAGCAACATGCCCAAAGTATGAGATGAAGATTTATGAACTTTGCCTCCAAGGAGCACTCAGGCTCTACCCTTACCAAGATATGTCTGTTCTTTTGGCAGTCCATGGCATATTCAGTACTCTCCACCAACACCACAACTTGAAGAAATAGACTATTCAACTGCCATCTTTATCCTTTGTCCAGCACTCAGATGCAAAGCAAATGATTGAAAAGATCATGGCCTGAATCAAGTGCACCTTAGTCTTCAAACTGGCATCATTGCTCCTCAATAACTTGGAGAGGTTCCCAAGAGCATACTGACTCAGTGCAATACATTTCCTGATCTCCTGACTTCTGGGACCAAGGGTGCTGATTGTGAATCTAAGTACAACAAAATCATTGACAATCCCCCCACCCCATCTTTGATGATGTTTATGGGTCCAGTGGTGTGGGATTTTGCTTTATTGACATTAAGATGCAATCATATTGAAGGCTGTAGTCATGGATCTTCTTCAGCAAGCATGTCAAGTTCTCACTTTTTTAAATAATTAATGATTTTTTAATTAATTTTGATGAAATTTACAGATATTTTAGATTTCCATTCATTCATTGTTGCATATTTCTCCCTGCTCACCCCTCCCCCCCAGTTCGCTCTTCTTTTTGAAAAGTAAAATTCCTTCATTGGTATACAACCCCCCCCCCAGTACACTCCACTATGCAACCTTCATTTTATTATGGTTATGACAAGAGTCCTTGTCACTTTTAACATACATAGTTAGCATTTTCTAAAATGGAATTGCTAGTGCAGTGTCCACTCCAGGGGTCCCTGGTAGTGCAGTGGTTAAGTGCTCAGCTGCCTGACAGGTCTGCAGTTCATATTCACCAGTCACTCCACACTCAGGTAAAAGGTGTCGTCTGTGTCTGTAAACATTACAGCCTTGGGAATCATATGCAGCAGTTCTTGTCCCCTTCATTGGTGGCTGTGAATTGGAACTAACTTTAGGGCATAATAGACCCACTTTTTTTGTTTGTTTTTGTTATTGTTGTTGCATCTGTCTCCATGTCAAAAGGAAGCTGGAAATGCTAATGTAATTGCAGGTTCCAGTAGACTTTCCAGACTGAAGTGTGAACGTACTCACATACTCACATACTCACATACTCACATACTCACATGGCATCTTTCCATTTGTGCCCTCACAGATGGGATGGAAGGTCTCCTCTCAAAAAGGGCTGTTCATGAAGAGAGTGAGTCAGCTTTGGCCCATGGCAGTAACATCTGCTCTTGCTCATGGCTCATGGACTGATATGCAAAACTCTTTGCCGCATGTTTTTTGAGAAACTTAAGTTGATAAGCTATGAACCCAGCAGCCAGTGGCATTTTTAAAAAAAGGATTATTATATTACCTGTGAAAGGACTTTTAAGGCACAGAAAACTCTCAGAATTGAACTATCTAATTCCTTTGGTTGTAAGGAATGGCATCTGAGTTTTTTATTAATCTTCATTAACTACAGCTGTCTATGCATCTAACTGATATCTGTAACAAATAAGCTAGTTTTCTCTCTCTCTCTCTCTCCATCCATGCATCCATCCACTGATCGGGGAGTACACAGGATAGCAGAAAGTGACTCTGCATTTTGAAGAGTAATCATTTGAAATACACTGCTAATTCCATTGCTTTCGATGCATTGCCAATGTACAATTCATATAATAAAAGTTTAAGTTAAAGGGCAATATTTCGTTTTAGAAATACTTCTAGTAAATTAATATACATGAAGAAAAAGATGCATTAGAAACCACTTTTTGTTATTTGGGAGGATTACCTAGAGGAATTATTTGATACCTTGTAAAAGCAAATATGAAATCTTTTAAAATCTGATGAGCATTCTTTCCAGGAAGCCTTAATTTAAAAAAAAAATCATTCCATGAACGTGTCTAAATTTACCTCTGATCTCTTCTTTCCCAAAAAGTCACCTCTAAGTTTTCTGTGAAGCCTATGGGGTGGCATTTTTTGCCACTCCCCCAGCCTCCCTCCCCTGCTTGTAGATACTGTAGCAGGAAACACTATTCCTCCAGAGAAGTCACTCTCTTAAAATTGAGAACCATTAACTTGGGGAAAATGGAATAGACTATTTCTAGATTTTCATTGACTATGCAAAGGCATTTGACTGTGTAGATCATAACAAACTGTGGCTGACTCTGAGAAGAATGGGAATCCCAGAACACTTGATCGTTCTA
>NW_006400131.1:574866-626197 GCF_000299155.1 Elephantulus edwardii
TGGCACAGGACAGAGCGGAGTTTAGGGCTGTTGTACATAGGGTCACTATGAGTCGCAGGCGACTCGACGGCACATAACAACAACAACAACATTTCTAGATTTACATTATTGAGATTGAAGGAATAGTTGTTATATGCAGTCGAGTTGCCTGTGACTCATAGCGACCCTGTGTACAGTAGCTCTGAACCCTGCCCTATCCTGAACCTATTTCATTGCTTCCAGATACACTTAACCCCATTACACCAGTTACTGAGTCAATTAATCTTATCCAGGGTCTTCCTCTCTTGTGCTGTCCCTCCATCCGTCCAAGCATGGTGTCCTTCTTCAAAACTTAGTCCCTCCTGGTAACATATACCCAAAGTAAGTCAGACAGAGTTCAAAATCCTTCCCTTCAAGGAGCAGCCTGCTTTCACTCTCTCCAGGATGTGATTCATTTGTTATCTTGGCATGTTCATGGTATGTTCAATAGTCTTCTCCTGCACCACAACTCAAAAGCTTTGATTCTTCTTCTGTCATCCCTAATCATTACCCAGCTCTTTGTCAGGTGCCATGAAATCATGATGATTCATCATGATTCCATGAACAACAAATCAGAAGCCCACCCTATCCTGTGGCGTCATCACTGCCCCATTACGCTCAAGCCTGTTGCTGTGCCAATCCATCCATCCATCCCCTGGATGGTCTTCTCTTTCACCGAGCCTTTACCTTTCCCCACAACAAGATGTTTATCTGCCAAGGGCAATTGTTGTTGTTATGTGCCGTGGAGTCGCTTGCAACTCATAGCGACCCTATCTACAAGAGCTCTAAACTCTGTTCTATTCTGTGCCAACCTCGCTGTCTCAAACACACTCTTTCCCACCACCCCAATAACAGAATAGACCCATTTCATCGAGGGTCTTCTTCTCCTGCGCCGTCCCTCCACTCTCCGAAACATGATGTCCTTCTCCAAGGACAAAGTCCCTCCTTGCAACATGCCCAAAGTATGTCAGATGAAGCTTCAGAATCCTTGACCCCAAGGAGCATTCTGGCTTCACCCTCTCTGGGACAAACCTGTTTGTTCTCCTAGGAGTCCATGGTATGTTCAATACTTTTCTCCAGCACCACAGCCCAAAGGCATCAATTCTTTTTCTATCATCCCTATTCACTGTCCAGCTCTCTGATGCATAGCACATAATTAACTGCAAAGACTATAGCCTGGATCAGGTGCACCTCAGTCTCCAGCTTAACGTTGTTGCTCTTCAGTACTCTTGAGAGGTTCCTCAGCTGACTTTCCCAATGCAACTCATCTCTTGATTCCCTGGCTGCTGTTACCAAGAGTGTTGACTGTGGAACTAAGTAAATTAAAACTGTTAACGATCTCAATCTCTTCACCATCAATTATGATGCTGCCAGTTGGCCCAGTGGTGAGAATCTTTGTTTTCTTGATGTTGAGCTTCAATCCATATTGAAGGGCAATTACTCTTTATTATTTAAAAATAAAAATAGACAGCTGGTTTACGTATGTAAAATGCTTGTCATCTAAAATCCCTTCTAGATTGGGTAAAACTTGTTTCCTTGGTTTCTTTTTGATAAGTGACTGACCTCATATGATCACCGTCTTCATTCTGTGGGGGAGTGTGAATGGTAGTATGGTGTATAACAAACACCCTTAGCTTCTAACTAAAAGCTTGGCAATTCCAGTTTGCCTGGAAGAGCCTCAGAAGAAAGGCCTAGTGATCTGCTTCCTAAAACTCAGCCTTTAAAGCAGTGTGGAGTACGGTATTTAGACACATGTGGTGTTGTCATGTGTTGTAATGAGAACTATGGCAACTGGCTTGATTTTGTTTTTGTGTCATATAATATGCACTGTGTCTCATGCATGTATGTGTGTCTGGTCTTTACAGTGACATTAGAAATAGTCCAGGGGAAGGATCAATGCATCAGTTCAATTGCTTTAAAGTCAGTGGGTTTTCTGAAATTGTCTCTGCTCCCAGGAATGGAGATGCAATAAGATGACTCTTGTTGATAGATGCCATCGAGTCAAGTATAATGACCCTGTGAACAGCAGATTTCAACCCTGTCCTATCTTGTGCCATTCTCATCATCTATAACCTACTTGAGCCCCTTGCTGCCATCACTGTGGCAATCCACCTGGTTGAGGGTCTTTCTCTCTTTTTCAGGCTTCCCCCTGCCTCCCCCCCAGCTTTCCAAGATGACAGCCCTCAAAGAGCCTCTCCTACCAACATGTACAAAGTGTGTGAGGCAAAGCTTCATCATCTTTGCCTCTACGGAGCACTCTGCTTGCATCTTCTCAAAGACATATCTATTTGTTCTTTTGACAGTCCATGGAATATTCAGTACTCTTCTCCAAGACCTGATGTTTGAGGAGTTTCAGTCGGTGGGATGGTGAGACTCATTAAAAAAAAAACAGTGCAGGTCTAGAGCACACATCCTTCTCTCTAATTGCTAAGTACAGTTAGGAAGTAGATCTTAATAATGCATCACATTTAAAATTTTAATTCTGTTGGGCCTCCTTGCCAGTTTAATTATTGTTGATGTGCCTCTGAGGAAATGGAAGATTCCTCAGCAGGGTAGAGTGAGTGTTGCCTCCCAATGGGCCAGTGTACTGTTGGCTCCATTTAAAGCCTCCTGGATTGCATGAGACATGGACTCTTGGGAGAGGATATGGACTTGTGCTTTAAACCTCAGGGCTTTCTAGAACGATAGAGGCCAGAGATGACCTGGTAAGAGAGGTCTGAGACTGGATACCATGGCCTCCCCACTGCTCTGCTGAAGAATGAGACTTTTACTGGAGGAAAGGAGACCTTAGTTCACTGTCCAGCTCTCCAGTGTCTCTGCACTTGGCTAGTACCAAGATCCTGTGGAGGCACAAGAAACTTGCCAGTAGGGGGCAGCCCAGCATGCACCTTGGATATTTTGTTTCCTTCCTGAGGCTCTGGTAAGGGAGCCCTGGCTCAGAAGATCCTTTGGGTGGTTCTGAGAAGGAAGAATGTGAGCTCAGGTGTGTTTGTCCACTTACTTCTGGGAAGCCCTGGAGTTCAGCTTCTCCCTGGAGTTCAGCTTCTCTAAGGTCATTGAAATTCGCTTCCTTTTGGATTAATTTTTCCCCTCTCCTCTGCTCCCCTCCTCTTTCCTTTCTCTTCCTCCCTCCCACTTGCCTTTGTATCTACTCCTTTTTCCTCTTTATTGTTCTTTTATAACTTAACAAACAAAAATTCAATAAAGTTTAACAGTGTGACAGTAACTTGTTTGAAATGATGCTGTAGCAGGGAACTTTTGTGGGACCCTCTTTGCTATTTGACATGTTGACTGTTGACACTCTCTTATACAGTTTTTTTGTGTCTTTGAAAGTTTACATGGAAGGGAGCTCTGGTGGCCTAGTGGCAAGAAACTGCTTTGCAATCCCAGAGGAACATGGTTCGAGTCCACCAGATGCTCTGCTGGAGAAGGAGGAGCAATCTCCTCCAGTACCAGTCAGATCCGATTTGACGGTATACACACAAAATAATAATAATTAAAAAAATTTTACATGGGTGGGTATGTGTATTTAATTATGCAATTTTACTTATTTTTCTCACGTATTGCTTAATTGCAGAAATTAAGATGGACATTTCTTCCTGTTTATATGTATTTATCTAATTCATTCCAACTTAAGTACTTATCACACTTCGTTTTTTCTGTTTCTGTATTGACGGACACTTGCAGTGAATAGTGTGTGTGTGTCTGTGTGTGTCTGTGTGTGTGTGTAATTTCTCTTGGATAAATGATCAGAAGGAGAATTGCTGGATTATAAAGCGTGCTTACTTATAATTTTCCAGAAATTGACCTCTTTGACAGGATTGTGTCAAATTACACTCTCTGCAATATTGCAAGAAAGAGATTCCCCAAGCCTGCCCTAAAGTTTCTTAATTTTGTCGTACTTAAAATTTTTTGCCCATCTGGATAAGCCTTGCAAGCCACTGTTGTTTGAATTTGCATTTCCTGATACTTCATGACCAATTTTTCATATGTTCGTTCTGTGGCCACTTCTGTTTCATCTTTGCAAATTGCTCATTTTTAATTTATCTTAGTCTGTAGAGAGTTGTTGTGCCGCTAACTCAAAGGCTCTCTGCTGTTTTGAATCCAACAGCCACTCTGCAGGAGGAGAGTGGGTATCTATTCCTGTGCAGTTTAGAGCCTCAGAAAACCTCCAGGAGGATCAGCTATGAGTGGGTTCTGACTTGATGGCTGCTGTCAAGTTGATTCCTACATGGGACAGTCCCATGTGTGTGCTCGCTAGGTTTCTCATACCTGATTTTTTTATAAATGGATCTCCAGGCTTTCCCTCTGAGGTACTTCTAAACAGGCATGAACCTTCATGTTCTCAGTCAGCAGCCCAGTGCATGAATTGTTTCCACTACCCACTGGAATAGGCGTTTGTTTTGTTGCATTTTTTTTTAATGTGGTAATTTTTAAAATTGATATTTTAATGAAAATTTATAGAGAACTTGGATTTCCATTCATTCAGTGTTGCACATTTTCCTCTCTGTCACCCCCCCGCCCCAAGTTTGCTTTTCTCTTTGAAAAAAAAAAATCTTTCCTTGGAAGGTAGTATGGCACTTTCTCAAAAGGTTGGAAATAGTAATAACATTTGACCCAGTAATTCCACTACTGGGAATATACCATAAAGAAACCAGAACTGCCACTCAAGCAGATATATGCACACCCATATTTATTGCTGCATTGGTCACAATAGCAAAGAGATGGAAATAACCCAAGTGTCCATCAACAAATGAATGGATAGAGAAATTGTGGTATATCACACAATGTAATACTGTGTAGACTGAAAAACAACTCATGAAGTATTATACAAAATGGGTGGCCCTGGAGGACATTATGCTAAGTGAAATATCTCAGGCACAAAAGGACAAATACTGCATAATACACTTTTTAAAACAGGAATAGACATTTTTTAAAACCCAGTTTTCATTGATGGCATGTGCTTTTCATTTCTTTCCTCTATGAAGTTAATGTTTTTATTTATATTAACTAATAGTATTTGTTGAAAGTATCTAGGGTACAAATGCCAAGGAAAATAAAAGATAAAATATTGAAAACAGTTTTAAAGCCATAGACCTGTTGAGTGTTAGGCCTTTGTCTTGTGCATGGAGACAGAAGCAGGGACTCTGGAATATTGCAGAGAGCTGACATGGAACAGTGGCAGCACTGTGATATGTGGACCCTGAGGAGGAAGGGGCCTGACTTGTCTGGAAAACCTGAATGTGACCTCCAAAGGCCACCTTGCCGTATTATCTAGTGGCTCAAATCCACCAGCTGTTCTGTGGGAGAAAGATGGACAATCTACTGCCATGGGATTTACTGCCTCTGAAAACCCGCGAGATGGTCAGTTCAAACTTGATGTACACAACAACAGCAACAACTATGTCTTTTCCCCAGGTGACTAATTATAATTCATTATAGGAACTTGGTGGTACTACATTCTTGGTTTTAATGTTTAAATTAGATTATGTAAAAATATAGTAAAATGCAAGGTAACTCTGATGACATAGTCTGACATTGAACTGCTGACTCAAAGGCAGTGCTCCCTGGGGGCTTATATTCTCCATATTCTCCAGTGACTCGGTGGGAGAAAGATGGGCAATTTTTACCTGTGTGGTTTGCAATCTCAGGACACCCACCTGAGGGTCAGATATATGTGTTCATTGGTGATTCATTTGACAGTCCATTCCATGTTCAGTACCTTCTCCAGGACAAAACTCAAAGACATCGATTTTTCTTCTGTCATCCTGAGTCCTTGTACAACTTTCAGAAGCATAGGAAGTAATTAAAAGACCATAGCTTGAATCAGTCACCCCTTAAAATTTAAACTGACATCCTTTCTTAACTGACTTCAGAGACAGCAGATTTTCCCAGTGCAACACATCTTTTGATTTTTTGACTGCTGTTAACATGAGTGTTGCTTGTGGATGCAAGTGAAATGAAATTGTCAATAAATTCAATGTTGTTGTTAAGTGCCATCGAGTCGAACACAACTCATAGCAACCCTATGGACAAAAGACCTGAACTCTGTTCTATAACTATTGTCGTTTCTCTAAGTTCATAGAGTTTCCAGAGACATGTTGCTTAGGAAGTGGATGCCACTCCTGCTTCCAAACATATCTTAATCTGGAAGCTCCACCAAACACTGTCTACCCTGAGTAACCAATAAATCTTATAATAATAAAGAAACATGCGGGTTAGATGGCCCTTTGGTCCATTGTTGAAGATTGTTATTTTCTTGTTCTTGAGGTGTAATTCTTACAGAAGGTTGTCTTCAACAAGTGTCTCAAATCCTTTTTTACTTCCAGTAAGCAAGGTAGTATAATTTGCATATATGGCAGATTGTTGAGAAGTCTTCCTACCTGATATCACATTCTTCTTCATATAGTCCACCTTCTGTAATTATTTGCTCAGCATAACGATTGAATTGATATGGAAAAAGAAGAACACCCTGATAGATCTTTCTTGATTTTAAACCATACAAGGTTCGCTTGTTCTGTTCTTGGTGTACATTATTGGTGATTTCCACTCTTTCCAGTGTTATCCGTAATTTATTATGATATCCACAGTCAAATGCTTTTGCATAATCAATAAAACATAAATAAACGTCTTTCTAGTATTCTCTGCTTTCAGTAAGGATCTATCTGATGTAAGCAATGATATCTGTGGTGCCATGGCCTATTCTAAATACAACTTGATTTTCTGGCAGTTCTTTATAGATATTTGTTCGATTCATGTTTGGATGATCTTCAGCAAGATTTTATTTGCTTATATTATTCGTGATATTGTTTGATAATGTCCACATTTTGTAGGATCATCTTTTTGGAAGGGAATGGGAACAACTAAGATCTCTTCTGGTCAGCTGGCCAGGTTGCTTTCTTCTAAATGTCTTGACACAATCCAGTTGAGTGTGTCCAGGGCTGCATCTGATTGTTGAAACCTACCAACTGGTATTCTATCAATTCCTGACATTTTCGATTTTCTTCTTTCTTCCTTCCTTCCTTCCTTCCTTCCTTTCTTTCCTTTTTCTTTTCTTTCTTTTTTTTTTTTTTTTGCCAATGCCTTTAGTGCAGCTTGAATTTCTTCTTTCATTACTATTGTTTCTCAGTCATAGGCTACTTCCTGAAGTACTTCTGTGACAGCCATTTGTTTGGGGTACAATGACTGTGTATTTCCTCAATCTTCTTTTGATGCTTCCTGGATAATTCAAGATTTTGCCCGTAGACTCTTTCAGCACTGCAACTTGAAGCTTACATCTGTTCTTCAGTTCTTTCCTCTTGCGAAATATCAAGTGTGTTCTTCCCTTTTGGTTTTCTAATGCCAGTTCTTTCCACAGTTTTTTACAATACTATACTTTATTTTTCTCAAGCTGGTCTTTGACTACTTTTGCTCGTCTCTTTTACTTCACCATTTCTTCCCTTTGTTTAGGTATCTCTGTATTCTGGTTCAACTTTCAGAAGTTTTAGTCTATTCTGCCCTCTGTTTTAGTCTTGTCTTTCTTCCCTATCTTTATTTTCTTCATGTCATCCTTGATGTCATCTCACAACTCATCTGGTCTTCAGTCATCAGTTGGTGCATCAATTCTATTATTGAGATAAATTTTTTAAAATCAAGTGAGATTTTTGTGGATTTATTTTCATTTTTTAAACTTCAGTTTGAATTTGACAGGAGTTAGCCCTTGGACTTGTTTTGAATGCTGATATTGAGTTTCTTCATTGATTCTTTCCACAGATGTAGTCAGAGTTATTCCTGCATTTTCTATCAGATGAGGTTCATGTGTATAATTGTCATTTACTTTTTTTAGAAAATATATTTGTAATTAATAAATGAATGATGATCCAAAATTTTATCATTTAATCTCCAGCTTCATTTCAGTCATCAAGTCTGTATTTTTCAACTGCCAGTCTTTCTTGTTTCAAACTTTTGCATTCCAGTCATCAGTTATTATTGATGCAGCTTGTTCTCACACAGCTGAGATGTCTCCAAAGCTTCAGCTCTACAATTTGCCCCAGGAATAGAAGCAGTTGAAGGTGGGCCTTTGAAGAAGAAAGAAGTCTACTAGAAAAGCCTTAAACACCAAGATGATCAAGCCATTAAGTACCTTCAGCCTGTCAGTCAAAAAAGTACAATCTTGGTCAGGTTTTCAAACATTTTACCTGTTATTTTTCTTGATATTGAGGGAGTAACTGAAAGTATTTATACTGCATTTGCACTTTTTGTATTGTTGGGAGATATTTTAGATTGTCTTCCTTTGGATCAGTGTGACACTATAGTCACTTCAGTGGAAAAAAGATTGCTATTTGTAAATCAAATGCCTTATGTTCTGTGGGGAAAATTACTACATATGTGCAATGATCTCCTTAATGTTGTTGTTGTTGTTGTTATGTGCCATCAAGTTGCCTGCAATCCATAGCAGCCCTATGAACAGCTCTGAAACCTGCCCTGTCCTGAGCCAGTCTCACTAATTCACCAATTTCCCAGTTACCATACCATTCTATCTCATCTGGGGTTGTCCTCTCCTACACTGTCCCTCCACCCTTCCAAGCATGATGTCCTCCTCCAAGGATCAGTCTCTTCTGACCACGACCCCAAAGCATATGAGACAGAGCTTCAAAATCCTAGCCTCCAAGGAGAGATTTGGTTTCACCTTTTCCAAGCCAGACCTATTTGTTTTCTTGGTAGTTCAAGGTATGTTCAAGTACCTCTTCTTCAGCACCACAGTTTGAAGGCATAGATTCTTTTTCTATCATCCATAGTCATTGTCCAACTCTCTGAAGCATAACTAGTTAATATTGAAGACCATGGACTGGATTAGGCACACCTTAGTCTCTAGAATGACATTGTTGCTTTTCAACACTGTGGAAAGGTCCCTGACAGCATATTTTTCCAATGCAGTTTGTCTCTTGATTTTCTGACTATCAGTGTTTTAAGAGTGTTCATTGTGGAGCCAAGCAGGCTGTAATTGTTTGTTTGGACTTTTCCCCACCAAGGTTGTGATCTTTTTTTTTCCAGATATTTTTTTAATTAAGATTTAAATGAAAGTTTATAAAGAATTTGGATTTCCAGTCCTTCATTGTTGTATATTTTCCTCCCTGCCCCCCATCAGTTTTTTCTTTGGGGAAAAAAGTTCTTTTATTGTTATACAGTCCTGTCTCCCTCCCTCCTCCCCACTTTACTATGCAGCTCTTATTCTGGACTCTTGTCATGCCAATAATACCTAATTATATATTCCTTTTATACAGTTCTCTCCCTTGTCTGTTTGAATGCCATGTAGATTATTTATCCCCTCTTTTCTTAGTTTCCCCCTAGCCCCCATGACAGTCTTGTTTTATAACAGTGGCATAATGCCATATTTGTCTTTCTGTGACTGAGGTATTTCACTCAGCATAATGTCCTCCAGGGTCACTCATTTTGTATAATAATTCATGAGTTCCTTGTTTTTCAATGCAGCATAGTATTCCATTGTGTATACCACAGCTTCTCTAGCCATTCCTATGTTGATGGGCACTTGGGTTGTTTCCAATTCTTTGCTATTGTGAACAAAGCTGCAATAAGCATGAGTGTGCATATATCTACTTAGGTGGCAGTTATGGTTTCTTTAGGGTATATTTCCAGTTATGGAATTGCTAGGTCAAGTGGTATTTCTATATCTAACTTTTTGAGAAAGCACTATACCACTATACTGCCTTCCAGAGTGGTTTTACCATTTTATACTCCCACTAACAGTGAATAAGGGTTCTAGTTTCTCTACAACCTCACCAGCATTTCTTCTTTGCTGTTCTGTTAAATTTTGTTATTCTTACTGGGGTGAGATGATAACTCATAGTTGTTTTGCAGGCTGTTAAGTGCTAACAACCTCAATATCTTCTCCATCTACCATGGTGCTTTTAATTGATCCAGTGGTGAGAATCTTTGTCTTCTTAATGTTGAGCTTCAAGCCATACTGAAATCTATAGTCCTTGACCTTCTGAAGTAAGTACTACTAGATCAGAAGGCTAGCTAGCATTTTCAGGTTCTGTTTCCTGCCTCTTTCACTTTGATTTTGTGGACAGTGTCAGGCTGGTGACATCGTTCATTTGTGAACCCAGGCAAAGAGAGGGCCCAGCACTATCCCGCCTTCCTCTGCCCTCCCCTCAGCATCCATGTCTTCAATAACAGGGAAGATTCTCTTTGGCATTGCTCATCTCACTTGCCCATCTCAAAACCAGTTGTCATGGCTGAGGGGGTGGGATTTTCTGTCCAATCAGTGATTGAAGGATTGAGGAGGGTTTGGGAAGAGATAGACCTTTACAGACAGTGCATTGCTCAGCACAGCGTTCGTGAAATATGCTTCCACAGTGGGTTAATTGGTATTGTTACTTTCACTAATGGCTTAGGAGATACTGATCCAAGGAAGGATAGGGGATTGGTAGAGAAGGAGAAGAAAAACCCAATCCAGTGTCCTGGAGGTCAAAGAAGGGAGTGATTATTTAATCTGGAATGTGAGGAAAGATTGAATTTTTTTTGCATAGTGGGTACCAGGATTTCTGTGTCTGTCACTTTGAGAGGTAGTAGATGTATTTTTCTTCAGTACTAAAAGATACCTTGAAAGGGGAGGCACACTAAAACTGTTAATAGAAAGATAAAATAAAATGTTGGAGAAGAATGAAGGCTGGTGAACCTGTCTCCTGGTCAATTTTGGTTCCTTCTCAGTCACATTCAATTTAGTTCCTTTTGCTGTACTGAAAAAATAAAAACATCTCAGTATCATAAGGACAAATACTGTAAAATGTGACCATTATTGTAAAAATAGAAGAATAACTAGTAAAACATTTCTGGGAACACAAGGAGGGAAGGGATGGGAGTGGAGGGGTGAGGATGGGTTTGGACCAAATCACAGGGTTGCACAGTTTGGTGGGACATGGTCAGGGGGAAGGAAATGGGAACAACCTGGGTGAAAAGACAGGGTAAAGATGGGCAAGGTCCAATGGTGATTAATTTTATAAAACGTGATGCATGACAATGATTGTATTAAACACAATATTAATGAAGAATAAATAATGTGACACACAATGTATATGACCTGTGTAAGCAAACCAATTAAATAAAGGAAAAGGGGGACCCAGAACACAGAGGGATGCACTGGACATCGTGGTGGTGAAATTAGTGGAAGTGACACATCCTCCTGTACTGCTCTCTATCACTGTTTTTCACTCTTTCTTTGTGTGTGTGTGTTTTGCAGTTACATTGCAAATCAGAAAAGATTCGAAATCATCAATGAAGATGATGTTGAAGCTTATGTGGGACTGAGAAATCTGTGAGTACGCAGACCTTGCATACTTACCTCAGAGATCTTTCTCTCAGGAGGCATTCCCGACCAGTTCTAACATGTGTATGAACTGTGTGCTTTCCAGGACCATCGTGGATTCTGGACTCAAATTTGTGGCTCATAAAGCATTCCTGAAAAACAGCAACCTGCAGCACATGTGAGTAAAAGTTGATGCTTTTGCTTCCCAGGACCTCGTTTGTCCAATGTTTTTCTTTCCTCTGTTTATTTTCCTTCCTTTTCAAGTCTAAATCCCTCTTTATAAAAGTTAGTGTAGCTGTGATAATGGCTAAGAAACATTAGCTTTGATTTTGTTAGATTTCTGAATAGCTACAGAGGGGTGCTTAGAACAGCCTGTTTATTCTCTTTCATGAATTTCTGGGCTGTTTCCATCTTGGACAGAACAAAAGGCCAATGGCAAAGACTGATGTGAAAACTATGTACTGGTACAACGTCCTTGATTCTTTTCTTAAAATCAAGGCATATTCCCTGGAAGACATCACACTAGTGGAATTGAAAGAAACTTGCTTTTTCAGGAAACAATAAATTACTAAACATTCCCCTCCTACACACAATAGACCCTCAACCCTTTTTGAACCTTGATTGTTCCCAAAGCTGTCTGTCATGAACTAATTTAAGGGCAAGGAGGGGGGTCGTCAACTATGGGGCATATCAAATGTGCAGATGTTGTTGTTCTTGTTGTTGTTATGTGACATCAAGTTGCTTGCAACTCATAACGACCCTATGTAAAAGAGCCCTAGACCCTGCTCTATTCTATGCCAACCTCACTGTCTCTGACACACCTGCTCCCATTACCCCAATCATTGAATCGATTCATCTCATCAATGGTCTTCCTCTCTTGCACTGTCTCTTCACTCTCCCAAACATGATGGCCCTCTCCAAGAAATGGTCCCTCCCTGCAACATTCCCAGAATATGTCAAATGAAGCTTCAGAATCCTTGCCTCCAAGGAGTAGCCCAGCTTCATCTTCTCCAGCACAAACCTGTTTGTTCTCCTAGCAGTTTATGGTATATTTAACACTCTTTTCGAGTGCCACAGCTCAAAGGTATCAATTCTCTTTCTATCATCCTTATTCATTGTCCGGCTCTCTGACACATACACGCAATTGTGAAGACTATGGCCTGTATCAGGTGCACCTCAGTCTCCAGCCTGACATCATTGCTCTTCAGTACTCTGGAGAGATTCCTGACAGCTGACTTTCCCTATGCAATTTTCTCTTGATTTTCTGGCTGCTGGTACTAAGAGTGTTGATTGTGAAGCCAAGCAAATGAAAACTGTTAACAATATCAATCTCTTCACCATCCATTATTATGATGTTGCCAATTGGCCTAATGGTGAGAATCTTTGTTTTCTTGATGTTGAGCTTCAATCCATGTTGAAGGCTATAGTCCTTGACCTTCTGCTGCAACCACTTTAGATCTTCCTCAGCTTTAGAAAGCAGGGTTGTGTCATCTGCATAATGCAGGTTGTTGATGAATCTTCCACTAATCCTGATGCCACATTCCTCCTTGTACAGCCCAGCATCCTGGATGATCTGTTTTGCATACAGATTGAAAAGGTATGTAGACAGAATACATCCCTGGTGGACACCCTTTCTAATTTTTGAGCCATGAAGAGTCTCCTTGCTCTGTTCTGATGACTGCCTCTTGGTTCAAGAATAGGTTTTGTATTAGCACAATCAAATGCTCTGGGATTCCCATTCTTCTCAGAGTCAGATACAAGATGAAAATATAGGTTTCCCCAAATCATGTTGAGTTGACCCACTGTTGACTAGAATCAAGTGGAAATAGAAATGGTGAGCACTTATAGGCACTAAACGGTGTCACGTGAAGGCCCTTCGCTAATAAGGTACAATATCTCGCAACATCTCTAGGATCAGATTACACAGTACCTGTGGAGAGTGCAGTACATATCAGGTGGCTAACCAGAAGATCAAGAGTTTGAATCTGCCACTTGCTCCAAGGGAAGAAGTAGAGTAGACTCCTCCCGGTAGGGTTTACAACCTGGCCGACACAGTGGAGGGTTGCCCTGGGTTTGGATCGATTTGATGGCAGTGGGTTTGGTTTGTCTTAGTAACCTGAGTTTTTAGGGTGCATTTCTGCAAGAGGATTGTTGTTGTTGTTAGTCACTGTATCTATTCTGACTCAAGGCTACCCACAAGGCTTTTGGGGCTGTGACCTCACAGAATAGACAGCTGGTCCTGCCTTCAGGGGTGGTTCTGGAAACTACCACATTTTTAACTAGCAGTTGAGCACTTAGCCATCTGATCTACATTTCCTGGGGTAGATTGAACAGTACGTAGAGACTATATGTTGATATTATGGAAAACCTTAATTCCTCAAAGCCAATATCAGACCCTTCATTTTGCAAGAGACTTCAAAATTGAAGTCACCTTAAAAATAAAGTCTGTAGAATTCAGAGAAAAACATTCAGTAACAATATAATAAAACTCCAAGGAACTTTATTAACATGTTTCATTAAATACTTTTGGCCTCCGCTCTGTAACTGGTTTGCCTGCACAGATCTGAGGTCTGTGTAGATCCTGGGAGCATAAACAAGAGAGAAGTTGGACAGAAGAAAAAGGCAAAATGCTGTAATGCAATCACTTCGTTGTAATTAATGGCCTTGATGGTTAAGCTCTGGCATTTTCATTACAGCTGAACTTAGATTTAAATTACTCAACAACCACAGATTTCTGGCTGCTTTGCCACACCATTTTTCTAATTTGTACAGTCAGCCAGGGTTAATTATAGTTTTTAAAAGAGACTCATTATTTTACTACACTTCTGATATTTTTTTACACTTTTTGGTGTGTGATAAGTACCCAATCTTATGTAAATACAAAGATCACTACATGATCTACAGTAGAATAATTTTAATGGCCTTTAGTGACTGGTGGGGCGGTCAAGAGTGCAAAGCAAAAGATTGATGGTTTGAGCTCCCCAGCCATACGGTAGGAGAAAGGGATCACATTCTGCTTGGCAAAGATTTGCAGTCTTGAAAAGCCTACTGATCAGTTCTACTCTGACCTGTAGGGCTGCTGTGAGTTGGTGGTGAGTACATGACACAGTCATACCTGTGGCTCTATGCACAACTTTGAGTATAGTCAAATTGCTGTCCCTGTGTCTCAAAGATTCTTTTCAAAATAGGAAATAAAGTAGGTGGACATATTCTGCATACTGAAATCAAACTGCCTGTGCCTGAGTTGGTTCAGACTCACAGTGACCCTCCATTGGGTCTTTTGAAGCTGTTACTTATGATGAGAGGAGATTGCCCATCCTGATGAGCTGCCGTGAGATTAAATCATCAGAGATGTATGTAAAGCCTTTAGTTTAACAGCACAGTTCTCTACAGACCACATCACCAGAGCTCCTCTTTACAAGGCAAAAAGCCAACCATTGATCAAACTGCATAAAGTTTATTGATATTTTTCATGTTACAAAACCCATTGCTGTTGAACTAATTCTACCTCATGCAGATCCCAAGGATATCAAGCTGGACAGGCAGAGGGTGGGTGAAGGAGAGGAAGACCTTCAGCCAGATAGGTTGGCACAGTGACAGCTGTAGTGGTTTCTAGTGTGTCAGGAAGTGTGAGGATGGCACGAACAGAACAGGGTTCAGATCTATTCTTCACAGGGTCACTAAGAGTCATGCTCAACTCGATGGCATCTAACAACAACAACAAGAAGAAGGAGATCCCATGTTTGTGAGAGTAGAAGGTTTTCAGTGGCTGATTTCTGGAGGGAGCTCAGGGACCATAGACAGTGGGGAGTTGTGCTTCTAATCCAAAGGCAGCACTTCTCTGTGTATTCGAATCTCAACCTACAGATGGGTTTGTTGGAAATATTTTTGTTATGTTTTGTTTTGTTTTGTTTTACTAATTTTTCTCTGACAGCTACAAGGAGCAGAATGTCACTAATTGATGGGAATCATTCTCATTTGTCAAAATATTAATTGAGCCATCTACTTTGAAGATGGCAGGGAGGGCAGAGGGACCAGCATGCTGTGGGACCTACCAGCTCTTTCTAGTGAGGACTCTAGAGAATGTCTTAGTTCCCTTGATTTTTCACAAGTGCTCGTAGCACAAATGTCTACCAAGTGGGGTTAAGAAGCTGACAAAGAAATGGTACAGAAGGTACTTTTCACTACCTTTGAGGTATTTTGATTACTTCTCTGAGTTCCCATAATAGAATAAGGGGTGTGGGCGAGAACATCATCTTTTACATCAGATTATAGGAAAATTAAAATAAAAATCTCTCTCTAGTACTACTTTCCCCTCTCCCAGGATCAGGTTCTTTTAGTGACGCCATCTGTGTTGGTGAAGAATTAGGAATTGCAAGGTTTTCAATCACTGACTTTTTTGTGGATTGCCAGACAAGGTCTACGGTGTCTGTGGACTCACTGAGTTTTCTGCATTTTGGAAGCTGTTGGGCATGAATCCACCTGACCACACAGGGGCGCCATTCCTTCCTGGCCTTGTCCACGTTTGGAATCTCATGGTGGCTCTCCAAGCTCCAGTGATAGGGCACTGAATTCAGTTCTCAGTGCCCAGCCCCTGAGAATCCAGCCACTGTGAGAAAAGACAGTGCCTACATTTTCCACGGCCTTTTAAGAGGTGCTCATTAGCTCCTTAGCAAGGTTCTAGAATCAAACAGGGAGAAGATTGCGGATTTTTACCCTCCCTTCCTCTTTCTTGGCTTTTGGCCCCAGTAATAAGTATGGTTCATAAAACTCATCTTGTTCCTTGGCCCATAACCCGGCTCTGTGCCGGCTGCTGGCAGCTTGACAGAGGCAGCTGCACCCGAGGCCGGCAGCCTGTGAGCTGGTGGGAGGGCCCTTAA
The DNA here is from genome assembly GCF_000299155.1 of Elephantulus edwardii. NCBI lineage: Eukaryota > Metazoa > Chordata > Mammalia > Macroscelidea > Macroscelididae > Elephantulus > Elephantulus edwardii. The sequence continues at coordinate 591,073 of NW_006400131.1, forward strand.
AATGGCCTTCCTCTTTCTTTTTGCCTCTCCTCTCCTTTTTTTTTTTTTTTTTGTGGGGAGAGGAATCTGGGTTGTGTTCTTTGTTTTTTATTTTGTTTTGTTTTTCATTTTCCATCAGAAAGATAAGAAAGCCTAATGAAAATAAAAACATCTTTGCACTGAAAATTTTGACAGTGACTTCTCGATTTTAGTGTCTCCCGGTGCAGCCCATTCTTTCCGCATTCCAAAAGAATAGTCATCTGTGGGCATTTTTTTACAGACTGCTGGTGGGTTTTTTCCATATGGGTGAGAACTTTATACTCAATGTGAAGTGTTGAGGGAAGGGAGGCAATTTTCTTGTGTAGGTCGGGATTGAAATTAGTGGAAAGGGGCTCAGTATAGAATGAAGCTGGGAGTGGACACGAGCATTCCTGAGAGATGACGTGCTTGGGCTGGCATCTTCTTTCTTTATCCACTGCCCAGCTTGGCTTGGGCATCTGTTGATAACTTAAGCCAGGCCCATGTGCAACACAATGAAATGTTGCTTGGTTTTGTACCGTTTTGACCACTGCAAAACTAAGGAACTGTGTTAGTGCTGTGGATTAAGCATTAGGCTGATAACTCATAAGGCTGTGGTTCTAAACCACTACCTGCTCCACAGGTGAAGAGGGTGCTGTATGCTTCTGTTAAGATTTATGGCCTTGGAACTCTTTGAGGGCAGTTCTACTCTGTCCTGTGGAGTCACTGTAAGTCGGAACTTACTTACTGACAGTGAGTGATCACCAGCTTAAAGGTGGAGCCTTTCTGGAGATTTGAGTCCAACAGATTTGCAGCCCCCTCAGGAGGAAGATGGGCATCTCCTCTCAGGAGATACACAGGCTTGGGAAACCCACTGGCAGATCAGCTGTGTTCTTGTTATGTGGTGTCATGTTGGCTAGGACTCATAGCAGTCATCCTGTCCTGTGTCACCCTCATGCTCTCTGCCTCTCTTGAGCCCATTGCTGCAGTCATTACGCCAGTCCATCTTGTTGAGGGTCTTCCTCTCTTACTCTGACATTTTGCCTCTCCAAAGATGATGTCCTTTTCCAAAGACTGGTCTCTCCTAACAACATGTTTCCAAAGAATACTCTGGTTGCACTTTCTCCAAGACATGTATGGTCGGCTATGAGTTGGCTCCAATTTGATGGCAAAGAGTTTTGAGATTCAGCAGCCTAAGGGACTCATCTCCCTTTCAGCACTATACCAGAGAATAAACTGCTGTGATCCATGGGATTTTCCTTAACTACTTTTTAGAATTCATTTTCCAGGCCTTTTTCTCTGGTCTGTTTTCATCTTGAGTCTTCACTGAACTCTATCCTCAGTGCATGACTCTCCTGTTTGAAACACTGGTGGCTTAGCCTACAGCATGATAACACAGTGTGACAAAATGACGCATGTAAAGTCATACACTAGCTCCTAGGTTTAGCCCTTCTGTAAAGATACTTTAACTGCAGGCTTTGCCTGGCTCATGCCATACATTCACCTCAGAATGATTGTCACCTTCAGATGTTAACTGACTCTCTGCCCAGCATTCCTTTTCTTAGCCAGGAATTAGGAATTGAGACACCTAATAGCTTTCCTTTGCTTGTTAGAATGTGACTGCTTTCATAAAAATGATGGGTTTTGCATTCATGTTATTGATTATTAAACACATACCTACAGGTTGAAGTGTTGACAACTTTCTTTTTAAAATAAACTCAGAGAGTGAACAAATTCAAGATGAGTCAGTTGTTAGGATTATGGTTCTGAATTTCCCAACATTTGGTTCCTAGGTGGTACCAATGTTCTTGGCCACTAATAAGTTGGCTGGAGGTTTGAATCTACCCTCAGAAGAAACATGGTGATTGCCTTTGAAAAACCATCCATTAAAAAACCTATAGGGTCCCAGTGTGTCAGAGTCAATGAGATCACGTTTTGAGTTAGTTCCTGTGGCACTGACCACTGAAACTCCCATACACGGAATAAAATGACAAATTGAGAGCATGCCAGTAAGTTCAAGTTGTTTTTTTCAATCATAGAAATGATATCCTTTTATTGTCTGGTTGGTTCGAGTTCCAAAATTATGTGGTGCTGAAATAGTTTATGATAAATATGGCCAAATTCCTGGTCATCTGATTTCTTTAGTTATAATCATGGCATTATCCAGTTGTCTAGAATTCATGTGTAAGTAGCTTCAGCACATTTAACTAAACATTAGGTGTTTTCGTTCCAACAGTTATATGTTAAGTCCAGTTAGTATTCATATGTGTTACCTAAAGTCAAAATTCGGCATAGTGTATAGGAAGTTGTGCTACTAATCGAAAGATTGTACTTCTTCTCATCCAAAGATTGTACTTGTCTGTGGTTCGAATCCACCAATGACCCAGAGGGAGAAAGCTGAGACGTCTCTTCCTGTGTGATTTCAGTTTTGGAAACCCAGTGAAGGGAGAGCTATGAGATGGTTCTGACTTGATGGTGATGAGTTTTAGTTGTAAAGTGTCTTTTTTCTCCACTTGTTTTTGCTATAGTGAGCCTTCAAGTCAGACTGACTTATAACTGACTCTCCAGTGGATTTTCAGAGGCTGTAAAAGGAACAAATGGAGGTTGTTTATTTTTCTCCCATGGAGCGGGGTGGATCCAAACCACTTGCCTTTGGGTTGGCAGTGCAACTCCTTACCATTAAGTCATCAGTAGCTATTTAAAAGTTCAGAAACCTCAATTAGGTCTCTAACTTGGCTCTGAATCCTGTGGAAAATAAGCTTTTGTGTGAAAGAAACATTAAATAAACAATATACTGCTAAAAGGTCTGTCTTGGAGAGGGCGAAACCAGACTGCTCCTTGGAGACAAGGATTTTGAAGCTCTAGCTCACGTACTTTGGGCATGTTGCCACAAGGGACCAATCCTTAGAAAAGGATATCATGCTTGGAAGGGTGGAGAGACAGCATAGAAGAGGAAGCCCTGGAATAGATGGATTGACTCAGTGACTGGGATAAAGGTGGTAGGCATATTGGAAACAATGGAATTGGCCAGGGTGTGCTGTGGCAGGGTTCAGAGCTGTTGTATGTAGGGTCACTGTGAGTCGCGAGCTACTCAATGGCACATAACAACAACAACAACCCCTTTTATCACCTGTATAAATCAGAAATCTAGGTCTGGTTAGATAAAAAATTAAGGTACCACTTGACATGAGAGTATTAGATCTAAGAAAGATCTTCAAATGATCAAACCAAATTATCAAAACCAATTATTTAAAACGCTTTATTTGACTACTTTAATCTTAACATGCAACATTTTAAGCTCACATTTAATGCTTTTTATTTCTTTCAGCAACTTCACTCGAAATAAACTGACAAGTTTGTCTAGGAAACACTTTCGTCACCTTGACTTGTCTGAACTGTAAGTAATGATTTTGTGTGATACTTGGGGGGACATTTTTCAAAGGAAAGAATAGCTATTTATTTGTTTTTAAAATTAGTAATGTTGTTGATCTATTTTTTATCAAAGTTATTGAAAAATACTTTCTCAAGTTTTGACCTCATTTAGTAGATATTATTTGATGGCTTATTTTATTCTTTCATGAAAATAAAATTAGTCATTATCTGGGAGGCTGGGCAATATGAGGAGAAATGTGGCATCAGGATTGGAGGAAGACTCATAAACAACCTGCATTATGTGGATGAAACAAACTTGCTTGCTGAAACTGAGGAGGATCTGAAGTGCTTGCAACAGAAGGCCAAGGACTGCAACTTTAAATATGGCTTGGAGCTCAACATCAAGAAAACAAAGATTCTCACCCCCGGGCCAATAGGCAGCATCATGATAGATAGTAAAAAGATTGAGATTGTTAATAGCTTCAGTTTGCTTGTCTTCACAATCAACACTATTGGTATCAGTAGTCAGGAAATCAGAAGATGAATTGCATTGGTTCCTGCTGTCAGGAACCTCTCCAGAGTGCTGAAGAGCAGCAGTGTCAGTTTGGAGACTCAGGTGAACCTGATAAAGGCCATGGTCTTCACAATTACTTGCTATGCATCAGAAAGCTGGACGATGACTAGGGATGATAGAAGGAGCATTGATGCCTTTGAGCTGTGGTGTTGTAGAAGTGTACTGAATATACCCTGGACTGCTAGGAAAACAAACATGTGCATCCTTGTTGTTGTTGTTATGTGGCATTGAGTCGCCTGCAACTCATAGCAATCCTATGTTTAACAGCCCTAAACCCTACTCTATCCTGTGCCAGTCTTATTGTCTCAGATACATTTGTCTTTACCCCCATTACCCCAGTCACTGAGTCAATCCGTCTCCTTGAGGGTCTTCCTCTCTTGTGTTGTCCTTTACCCTCCAAAGCATGACATCCCTCTCCAAGGACTAGTCCCTCCTTGTAACATGTCCCAGGTATAGCAGATGAACTTCAAAATCCTTGCCTCTGAGAAACAGCCTGATTTTACCCTCCTTAGGACAAACCTGTTTGTTCTCCTAGCAGTCCATGGTATATTCAGTACTCTTCTCCAGCACCATAACTCAAAGACATCAATTCTTCTTCTGTCATCCCTAGTCATTGTCCAGATTTCTGATGCATAGAAAGTACTTATGAAGACCATGGCTTGAATCAGGCATACTTTAGTCTCCAGACTAACATTGTTGCTCTTCATTCAGTACTTTAGAGAGGTCTCTGACAGCAGACTTTCTCAATGCAATAGATCTTTTAATTTCCTGGCTGCTGGTACTGAGAGTGCTGATTGTGGAGCTAAACAAACTGTAGCTGCTAACAATCTCAGTCTCATCAATCTCATGATGCTACCAATGGACCCAGTGGTGAGAATCTTTGTTTTCTTGATGTGGAGACTCAATCCATATTGAAAGCTGTAGTCCTTGACCTTCTACAGCAAGTGCTTCAGGTCCTCCTCAGTTTCAGCACACAGGGTGTATCATCTGTGTAATGCAGATTGTTGATGAGCCTACCTCCAATCCTGATGCCACATTTCTTCTCATATTGCCCAGCCTCCTAGATAATCTATTGTGCATATAGATTGAAAAAGTAGGGCAATCGGACACATCCCTTGTGTACACCCTTCCCAATTTTAAACCATGCAGTGTTTCTTTGCTCTGTTTTGATAACTGCCTCCTGGTCCAAGTATAGGTTTTGCATGAGCATGATCAAGTGTTCTAGGATTCCCATTCTTCTCAGAGTTAGCCAGTTTGTTGTGATCCACACAGTCATAGAGCACTTTGGATACAATACAGTGGATTTTGTTTAAATGGAGTGTCACCTGAATGAACTTGACCTGCTTTTTTTTTTTTATAAAAGTCTGTTTGAAATCAAATAATTAACCAAATTAGAAGATGCCGTCAGTCAATAATTAGTTAATAAGTTGCAGTGGAGTTAATATGGTGAATGTTAGCAGTTGCAAGTTAGTTGGGAATAAACTAGAGTTATTTATATTTATAACACAGCACTTAAAAATAGTTATAGTTGAGTTCATTCTGGATTATGCCAGTCTCACGTGTCACAGTCGAGCTGCACTCTGGAGGGTTTGCAGCGGCTGCTATTCCAGGGACGCATTGCAGATATTCCTTCTGTGGCCCTGAGACCCCCAGCTTTCAGGTTGGCACTGCCCGAGCCTCTGAGACCCTCAGCTTGGAGCCCATGAATTTGTAGCTCTGATCCTTCACCTCTTAATTCTTTCTGTTGAAGAAATGATACTTCTAAAAAAAACTCTTTGGTTACCCATATGCATAGAAAGCACAGGAACGTTCTGAATCAGTGCTATTAAGGTGTTTGTGGATCTCTTCTGACATGTAGTCCATGGCTGAAACCTGCTCTGGTGTGGAAAAGATACTTGGAGGTAATAAAATGGACACAAATTAAACTGAGCTGCCAGGATCACATATTCCCCAAAGAAACTCCTGAAAAAGTCTTCAGGGATCCCTGCATTTCTTAGAACCCGACCAGAAAACCACAGGGTAAATGATGCTGCAAAGCCCAGGTCCTGTCCTGACGGAAATCTTAAGTATTGTGGTTAATGCCAGACAGAGCCTATGCAAGGATTTTAAATGGCCTCATTTAAAGGCTCATTACCATAAGTGGAATTCATTTTAAATAGGCCACTGAGTATTATAAATAAGCATTTAAAGATTTTTTTTTCCTTGTGGTTTTTGTTTTCTCCTTGACTGCTTCCTCTTTCCCGGGTTGCAGGGCCCCGGGTGTCCAGGCGCAGTAGCTCAGCCCTGCCGCGTTTCCTCCTGGTATTCTCTCCCAGGCTAGCTCAGTACTGGGTACCCCCCTCAGCTCTGCCCTTGCTGTCACATGTCCAGAAGCTGCGCGCGCGTGTGTGTGTGTGTGTGTGTGTGTGTGTGTGTGTGTGTGTATGTGTGTAGGAAGTAGAGAGCTCCTCCCAGGTTCTCTAGCAGTTACTCCAGCTGACTCGGAGCCATGGAACCCATGCTTGTCCTAAGCAGAAAGGGCCAAGTACTGTCTCGTGGCACCCAGGCTCTGTTACTGCCTTGCATTTGAGTTATGATGAGATTGTTCTGCCCCACCAAAGTTTGAGCTGATTGGATGACAATACTTGAATCTCTATCTTGGCCAGAAAGAGTGTGATAGAGTTTTTGGAAACCTACCTTTGGTGTCTTACTTAGAATGTTATGTAATAAAAAGGATAAATTTGTTATAGTACCTTGTTCTCCCATCTCATGGGACATATATTCCTAACGTGGAGTCCCTGGGTGGTGTAGGGGGCTTCATTTCAGCAACTGGCCTCAAGATTGCTGCGTGGAATCCATGGAGAACTCTTGAAAGGCTGGCCTGCTGATGCACTTTTGGAAATCCTTAACTCTGTAGAGCCCAGTTCTACTCTGACACACACGGGACAGCCTTCAGAGGGAATCAACCATAGGAATTTTTAAAGAAAAGTTTCTCTGTTACTGCCATTTGTGGCTCCTCCCTTGTTTTCCATACAATTTTATAAATTTTTCAGACTTTTATGTCCTAGTCCCTGTGTGCGAGTGTTTGCACATAAGAAAAACTCATAGGTATTCAGTAAATAAATAGTAAGTAACATCAGGCTATGAAAGGAGATTCCAAGGATTATTGTCATAAAAGAATTCATGATGTAGTATTTAATAAACATTAGAACAAAGAGAAGAGACTGACTCAATTTCCATTGTGTTTCTCTAGGATTCTGGTCGGCAATCCATTTATGTGCTCCTGTGACATTATGTGGATCAAGACCCTTCAAGAGACCAGGCCCCGCCCAGAAACTCAGGATCTGTACTGCCTGAATGAGAGCAGCAAGAACATCCCCTTGGCAAGCCTGCAGATCCCCAATTGTGGTAACTTTTTTTTTTAAATTTAGATTTTTTTTTTTTTAAATATAGGCTGGGTTCTAAATATTCTCCATATATTAATTCACTGACTCTTCCTAACAACTTTAAAAGGTACATGTTATTTTATCAGACAGGAAAACAAGAAATTAAATAACTGGTCAAGATCACAAAATTAGTAAATAAGGGAACCAGGATTTGCACTGACAGTTGACTCAAAGGCCCAAGTCCTTCCTTATATCATATTGCAAATAAACATAGGCACAAACCGTTCTTTATAAATTCCAAAGATCCCCTCACTTCCTGAGGCCTACCCATGGACTACAGCGTCCTACAGTATCCAAGTTAAGAAATTTTCAACTAAGAATTTCCTTTCCATCATTTCCCCCAAGTCCACTCCACCATGCAGACTTCATTCTGGACTCCTGTCATGACAATAATGCCTAATCATATATCCCTTTTAAACAGTTCTCTCCCTCATCTGTTTCAATGCAGTATACATAATTTATCCTTTCTCAGTCTCCCTCCAACCCCAATGTCAGTCCCACTATTGTAAAACGGTAACTGACTTTTATATCATCCCGTTATATTTGCTATTTGCTGTTACTGATTTTGACTGCCGTGGTATGCAGAGAACTCGAGGGGATGGCCACAACCCTGATGTTCAGCAGTGTGCTGTGACTGTCCTGTAACACAGCGTTTGTGTGCAATGTAGAGAGAAAAATCAGTTGGCAACAACTTAGCCAGATGTTCTTTGCAAGCCAAGTAGTAATTCTTAATGGGTGATTTTAAAGTACATAATGGAACAAAGAAGGCAGTGGTGATTGCTTTGCATGTTTGTTCATCTATCTGTGCATATAAAAAAATATTTGTTCATTTGTATTTGAATTTGAAAATAAACTAGTAGAGGGAAAAAAAATTTTTTTAAAATTGTTAAGTGTAGTATTTCACTGTCTGACTCTACCCTTGGTGGATACCGGGACATGCTGAGGTTTTTAGAAGACCTTCTGAATAAGGAGCTCTAACTCTTGCTTATTCTTACTGAAAACTGTAATAAAAGTGAGATAATGTTTGAGTCTTACCCTGAATAGGTAATAATGATGACCTTTAGTCTTGTGATTGAGGTGGGAGGCTAGGTCAGAGTAAATTCCTAGTTTTCCCTGATTTGTCAATTTTAAATTTTTAACAAATTTTTACTTATTGAAAGTTATAAATTGATAATAAATGGTTGATCAATTAGAATAGAATTGTTACTCATGCAAAGATTTACAATTCATATCAACTGATTTTCATAGAGTAACATAAAACAGCACTGGTGAATTGACAAATTCCATTTTCTATCACTATACTGTTTGTTTTTTCTTTTAGTTTTCTTTTTTAATAAGTACTTAAAACTACTTTTTTATTATACTAGTTTATTTACAAAATTCAAAAATATTGTTTTCCAGAACAGATTCTTCCAGTTTCCCTCACCCATCAAACTGTACAATTCCATGATTAATACCTCCTCCCCCTGCACATCCTCATCCCTCTGCTTCCACTCTCCCCTCCCCCTTGGATCCTTATATTCATTCTACAATAATGGTTTAATACGATATTTGTCTTTGTGGGACTGAATTAGTTCACTCAGCATAATGCTCTCAAGTCCCTCCAAAGTCAGGTAATAATTTAAAAATCATTGCTCCTGTTTGCTGCGTGGTATTCCATTGTGTGAATGTACCCTAATTTCTCAATCCATTCCATTGTGGTTGGACATCTAAGCTGTTTGCATGTTCTTGCAATGGTGAATAATGCTGCTATAAATATTGGTGTACTAATCTCCATTTGCTGGCAAAACTGGACTTCTACCTGCAGAAAGTTGAAACAGGATCCACATTTCACACTCTACACAAAAATCAACTCAAGGTGGTTCAGAGACCTGGGAATAAAGCCGAAACCATAAAGATCATAAGAGACAAACTAGCATCAAGCTTCAAAGCACTAGTCCAGTGGTTAGAGAATTTGGCTACCAATCAAAAGCGTGATGGTTCAAATCCAATAGCAAGCTCACTGAAGGAAATAATAACTTTGGGCCCTGGTTTCACAGTGGTTAGAAACACTAGTCTAGGATATAAAGAGACTGCCAAATACAGCCAGAAATGCACAATCTGAAGAAGATAAAATTGATGAATGGGACCTTCTAAAGATTATATCCATGTGTGCATCAAAAACTTTTTCCAACAGGGTGAAAAGAAAATGTACCGAATGTGAACACACATTTGGTAATACCATCTCAGACAAGAGTCTCATAATGAAAGTTTACAGAATACTCCCGGGCCTCCACAAAGAAAAAAACTGATAACCCAATTACAAAATGGGTAAAAGACATGGAAAGAATTTTTATAGAGGAAGATATTTGAATGGCAAACAGACACATGAAGAAATGCTCCAAATCACTGGCAATAAGAGAGATGAAAATCAAATCCACAGTGAGGTATCATCTCATTCCAGCAACAGTGAAAAAGTTTAACAGGGCAAAAGTAATAAATGTCGGAGAGGATTTGGCAAGAAAGGAACTCGTATATGTGTTGGTGGGATTGTAAAATGGTACAACCATTCAGGAAGGCAGTTTGATGCTTCCTCAAATAGCTGAACATCGAAATTCCATATGACCCAGCTATTTCACTACTTCAAAAGCTACATGTTGATGCACATATATTTTCCATTTTTATTGCTTCAAAAATGTATCAACCAATATCTTTAAATTTTTATCTTTTTTGTACAATTATATGAGTACTAAGTTACCTAGTTTGAAGCAGTACTTCTTGTTTACATCATTTGCAAAGAGAAACTGCATGGTTTAACATCAGGAAAGGTGTATGTCAGGATTTTCTCCTTCCACAGTACCTGCTCAGTCTATATGCTGAGCAGATAATCTGAGGAGCTGGACTTCATGGAGAAGAACACAGCATAAGGGTGAAAGGAAAACTTATTGATAACCTGTGATATGCAGATGATACAACTTTGATGCTAGACAATGAAAAAGGCTTGAAATACTTATTAATGAAGTTCAAATTACAGTTTTTCCTTCAACCTAAAGAAAACAGAAATCCTCATAACTGAATTAATACTTAACACAATGACAAACAGAGAAAAGATGGAAGTTGTCAATTTTACTTGGACCTATAATCTTCATCCTCGGAAACAATAATCAGGAAACCAAAGGATGTGCTGCTTTGGACAAATCTGCTTCCTAGGACCTTTTATAAACATTAAAGAGCAAGGATATAACTTTGAATACTAAGGTGCACCTGACTTAAACCAGGGCATTTTTAGTAGCATCATATGCCTATAAAAATGGGACAGTAAATAAAGAAGGTCAAAGAAGAATTGATGCCTTTGAATTGTGATGTTCATGAAAAATGTTGAACGTGCCATGGACGTACTGAGGAATAAGTAAATATGTCTTGGAAGAAGGAAAGCCAGAATGCTACATGGAAGCGAAGAAGGTGACACTTGGCCTTACATTTGTTGGGCATGCTATCAAGCAGGACCAGAGCTTGAAGAAAGACATCTTACTTGTTAAAGAACATGATCAGAGAAAGAGGAAGGCACTCAAATAGATGGATTCACACAGCAGGCACAAGAGTGGACTGATGCACAGCAGGGAGTTTGATGATGCACAAGCAGGCGGTAATTTGTCCTGTTGCATATAGGGTTGCTGTGAGTTGGAGTCACTTTGATGGCACTTAACAATGATGACAACAACTTGATTTGTGTATTAAAAATGACTATACTGTTTTATGGGGAGCTCTGGTAGTTTGAAGCTGCGCCACAACCCCAAAGGTGAGCAGTTCAGGGGCACCAACTGCTCCTTGGGAAAAGGATGGGCAATTTCCTCCTGTGCAATTAACTGCCTCTAAAATCATGCTGGAAGCAGGAGTGGCATCCACTTCTGTAAATAGCTTGCCTCCGGAAACCCTATGAACCTGGAGAAAGGATGAAAGTCACGCATACAAGTGTAGAGAACTTTCATTCATTGGATCACTGTGAGTCACCTACAACTCGACGGTACTTAACAACACAACAACAAAATCATGCTGGAGGGTCAGCTATGGGTTGGACTTAACTCGATGGTACACAAACAACAAAAACAATGTACTATTTTATAGTCATATCAAGATATTTTATATTGGCAAACCTCTTGTTTTTGTTTCACTAAAAGAAAAAAAAATGGCCCTACTCTACCTTTTCATATGTATTTTCCTAGAACTATTGAATTCTATCCTATTAGAATAGAAATTATCTTATCTAGTACACTAGATAAATTCTTGTTACCTACCATTGCTTTTTCCAATTCTTTCAGCTTGACACTGCTGAGTGAGTTCTTCTCTTTTTATTCTCTGACTCCAGCTCTTTGCACATTTTGCTACAATATTTGGCTTTGTCTTCTCAAGTTGTCCTTTGGGACAACTTTGTTCAGCTCTTTTATTCCAGCTTCCCTTTGTTTTGCCTTCTTGAAGCTCTAATGCAGTTTATATAGTTCCTTGTGACATCCATTTTGGCTTTTTCTTTCTCCTCTGCATTTATTATAACCTTTTTCTCTCTGTGTGAATGATATTCTTGATTTCATTCCACTGATCTTCTTATCTTCACTCATTGGTGATGATCAAACCTGTTCTTTTAATTCAGGTGGAATAGATTCAAGGTCATACTTTGCCTCTTGTGGATTTATTTTAATTTTCATCAGCTTCAAATTGAATTTGCACATGAGTAATTAATGGTCTATTCCACAGGCAGCACCTGCTCTGACTACTGATATTGAACTTCTCCAATGATTATTTCCACAGATGTAGTCAAACTGATTTGTGTGCAGACTGTCAAGTGAGGTCCATGTGTAAAGTCACCATTGGTGTTTCTTTAAAAAGGTAGTTGCTTAATTGGGAAGGATGTGTGACTGGTGAGTGTATCCAAGACTGCATCTGTTAATTCAAACAAGTCGATTGGTATCCCATCGATTCCTCGGGCTTTATTTTTTGCCTATGCCTTCAATGAAGCTTCCACTTCCTCTTTTATCACCATTGGCTTCTGTTCATATGGTACTTCCTTAAATTTTTCAGTCTTAATCCATTCTTTCTGGTACAGTGACTCTCTGTGTTCACAATATCTTCTTTTGATGCTTTCTGGGTTATTCAATATATTACCTATAGTATCCTTTAACATTGTGACAAGGGGCTTAAATTTGTTTTACAGTTCTATCTGTTTGAGAAATGCAGAGCAAATGTTTCCCTTCTCTGAACATTCCATTATAATAATTGCTTTGTCCTCCTAAGCTGCCTTTTGAAATTGTCTGTTCAGCTCTTTCACTTCAGTATGTTTTTCTTTAGGTTTGGTTTCCTGTACAATCTTTAGAGTCTCTTCTGAAATCCATTTCAATTATTTTCTTTCTTCTCTCTTTCTATAATGACCATTTGCTTTCTTCAGGGATGATATCCACCCACAACTCGTTTGGTCTTCTATCATTGTTCATTGTCTCAAATCTGTTCTTAAGATGATCATGAAATTCAGGTGGAATTGATCCAAGATCATATCTTGGTTCCTGTGGACTTATTTTAATGATCTTCAGCCTCACTTTGAACTTGCATATGATGTATTGCATTGAGAAAATCTGCTGTCAGAGACCTGTCCAAAGTACTGAAGAGCAGTGATGTCATTCTGGAGACAAAGGTGCACCTGATACAGGCCATGGTCTTTGCAATCACTTGCTATGCATCAGAGAGTTGAACAATGACTAAAGATGATAGGAGAATTGATGCTTTTGAGCTGTGGTATTGGAGAAGAGTATTGAATATACCATGGATTGCTAAGAGAACAAATAGGTTCATCCTGAAGACTGTTAAACCAGGCTGCTCCATGCATGCAAGAATTCTGAAACTTCATCTGACATATTTTGGGCATGTTGCAAGGAGGGATAATTCCTTGGAGAGAGACATCATTTTTGGGAGGGGTGGAGGGACAGCACAGAAGAAGAAGACCTTCGATGAGATGGATTGATTAAATGACTAGAGTAATAGGGATAGGTGTGTCAGAGACAGTAAGATTGGCACAGGATAGAGCACAGTTTAGGGCTGTTGTACATAGAGTTTCTATGAGTTGCAGACGACTCGACATGGCACATAACAAAAACGTCAACAGCATCAGTAATTGATCTCATCCACAGTCTGCCCCTGGCCTCATTTTGACTGCTGATATTGAGCTTCTCCAATGATTTCTTCCACAATTATAGTCAATCTGATTCCTTTGCAGCCTGTCAGGTGAAATCCGTATGCAAAGTCATCTTTTTTTGTCTTTTAGAAAAATTATTTGCAATGAATAAATCATTGTAAATACAAAATTCAGTCATTCTATGTCTAGCTTCATTTCTATCACCAAGCCCATATTTTCCAATTACTGCTCCTTATTCACTGTCAGGTTTGTATTCCAACTCCATACTTGTTAAATCTATATGCTGCACAAATTATCTGAGAAGCTGGATTCTGTGAAGAGGAATGTGGCATCAGAATTGGAAGGAGACTCATCAATAACTTGTGTTATGCAGAGGACACAACATTACTTGCTGGAAGTAAGGAGGATTTGAAGCGCTTGTTGCAGAAAATCAAGGAGTGCATCCTTGAGTACCGATTCTTTCTTAAAACCAAGAAAACAAAGATTCTTACCACTGAACCAATACGCAGCATCATGATGGATGGAGAGGAGATTGAAACTGTCAACAGCTTCATCTTGCTTGGATCCACCCTTTGTATGAGCAGATAAGGAGACACATTACACTGGGAAAATCTGCAGTTAGGGCCCTTTCCAAATTATTGAGAAGTAGTGCTGTCAATTTGAGGACTAAGGTGTGTCTGATTTAGGCCATAGTCTTTCCAATTATTAGCTGTGCATCTGAGACTTGGACAGTGAATAAGGATGACAGAAAAAGAATTGATGCATTTGGTGTTGCAGAAGAGCATTGAACAGATATGTCTTGGAAGGGGTGTAACCGGAGTGCTCTTTGGAGGGAAGAACTCTGAGGCTTCACCTCACATACTTTGGACATACTGCTAGGAGAGGCTATTCCTTGGAGAGGGACATGATGTTGGGAATCGTGGATGGTCGGCAAAGGAGAAGAAGACCTTCAACCAGATGGATTGACGTAGTGATTGCTGTAATGGGTTCTTGTGTGTCAGGAGATGTGAGGATGGCACAGAACAGGACTGGGTTCAGATCTTTTATTCATAGGGTCACTGTGAGTCATACTTGACTTGATGGCAACAAATTTTTACATAACAGATTGCCCATTTTTGTCTCATCGAATTGCTTGTGGATTTGAACTGTCCACCTTTCAGTTAGCTGCCTGACACAGTATGGCACTTTAAATAGTGACATCACCAACAAACAAAGCAAAAAAAAAAAAGACAGTGAGTATACTGTGGGAAGGAAACTTATTTACAGTTTAAGAATTAAAACAAGAAAAAAAATAGAAAAAACACTAAAACAAGAATGAAGAGATTGATGTCAGCATGGTTAGACCTCAGCGGAGGACGTGGATTTCAAACAGTTAAATTTTTTCCCCCACAAAAGCATATGAATGTTGATGTTAGGGGAGCTCTAGTGGCCTAGTGGTAAGGAATAGTGCTGCCATCCCCAAAACAGGTGGTTCAGATTCACCAGAAGTTTCATGAGAGAAAGGTGCACAGTCTTCTCCCATGTATGTACGACCTCTTAAAACCTGCTATATGGTGAGCTATGAGTTAATTCCCATTCCTTGGCAATGAGGTGTCATTTGCATTATTTTTGCGTTTTTGAGGGTAAATTTAAAAATACAGAATCCATGAATAATAGTTGTTATTGTTGTTATGTGCCATCAAGTCAACCATGATTCATAGCAACCCGATGAAACCTGCCCTATCCTGTCTCAGTCTCACTGTCTCTGACACACCTACCATCATTACCACAGTTACTGTGTCAATTCGTCTCCTTGGGATCTTCCTCTCCTGTGCTGTCCCTCCACCCTTCAAGCATGATGTCCTTAACCTAAGGACTAGTCCCTCGTAGCAGCATACCCAAAGTATGTCAGACAGAGCCTGAAAATCCTTACCTCCAAGAAACAGCTTGCTTTCATCCTCTTCATGACATAGCTATAATTATTATTCTCAGCGGTTCATGATATGTTCAAGTCAATTGTATTTTGTCTTGCAAGTACTATATGGAGATGATGCTTGCAAATTTGCATTATATACACAAATATGCACCCAGTTGGTGTCTTATGTACTCCTAAAACTACTGCATATATAATATGTATTTAATAAATGCTGAATTGATTAACTAATAAATACATCAAACATATTATATTAATGATCAAATGGAACCAGATTTTTAACATAATAATACAAATATTTCAGTTTTGTGACAACAGCTTATTTATATTGTTGTTGTTATGTACTGTCGAGTCGCTTGCGACTCATTGCGACCCTGTGTACAACAGCCCTAAACTCTGCTCTGTCCCATGCCAATTGTACTGTCTTCGACACACTCATCCCGATTATCCCAGTCACTGAATCAATCCACCTCATAGAGGGCCTTCCCCCCCTGCACTGTCCCTCCACCCTCCCAAGCAACATGTCCAAAGTATGTTAGACGGAGCCTCAGAATCCTTGCCTCTAAAGAACCACCCGGTTTAACCCTTTCCAGGATGAATCTGTTTGGTCTAACCAAATCATACCATATTTTAGCATTTTGCAATTTTCATTGCACTTTCTGCCATCTTTGCATTTTGAGAGTCTTGTTTCTCCTTTTTCCTTATGTGATTTAGCAAGTATAGTAGAAGGGACTGGGGAATATAACTGTGCCATCCCCAGACAAAATGGCTCACTATATTTTTCTAGCATTTTCTCCCGCTGTAAATGACTGTAAATTTATTCATGATATGAAAATGTTATGGCCTGTTTTTCCATCAGGCCCACCTAAATCTTAGGGGGAAAATGTTATTAATCATAGTCATAGCCCTGGTGCCACAGCATTTTGAGCCTAGGACCATTGGAAGGGCCCGCGGTTTGGACCCACCTGCCTCACTGCAGAGAAAGTGGAAGCAGGGTACCCAGAAAGGCAGGGAACACCCCAGAGACCTGATCGGACAGGCTGCAGACTCACTGTGAGTCAAAACTTGACAGTAGTGATTTGGTTTTCTCTTTTTGTTTAATGTACACTGGTTCTCAAGGCTGGAATGGAATCACCCATGTGAAAAATAAGGAAAGTTACTTTGGCAGGTTGTGCTGATTTATCATTCCACATAAAAAAGATACCTGCTACTCCCTTCATTGTTCTTCGGTAAAATTGTATATCACATAAGTTTTTTGTTTTGTTTTGTCTTTTAGGGATAGTATTTTTACGTATTTTGCTCTCAAACCCTACCCACTTGATTTGGTTTCAGCAGTTAATCTTGCAGTGTAAGCCTTTTGACTGAAGGGGATTGTTAAATAACAATACATTTTATATAGGGGTTTTTGGTGCTAAAATTATGTTTTATATCCCATGTGTAAGGGGGTTTCTTTTGCAAGTGTTAATGGTAGGTGACATGCTCTGTTCTAAGTAGACTTGCAAAATATGCTTAAGAAAAGCAGTATTTCTCTGGACCATATCAAAGCCATCCCTCACCCTGCCTTCCTAGTGGCTGGTTACTGTAGAGGGTGATGGCCTGCCCCACAGTGAATATAAGGTATTAACCCAGTTGATGGTTTAAGAACTGTTTACTTACCACATAAAACAGTCCTACAGTCTCATACATTGTCTCGGCTTTCTTTGTTGTTTATGAGAGCAATTTCATTTTCCCTTTTTCTGCCTTTGAATTTTTAATGTAGAGACATCTTAAGATGCATCAACAAAATACAGTTTAGGATAGTGCCAACTGCCTGGTACACAGGGAGATACCTCGAGTTAAATTGATTTTAATGGTCTAATACTTGCTTTTCCCCCTTAAGCTGTATTTTGTAGTACACATGTCTGTTTAGCATATTCCTTCATACTTCTTATGTTTGTTTATTTTTCAACCAAGAAAACAGATTGATAACAATTCTTTGATAACAGTCACAGAAGATTATAAGAGCATGTCATCTTAATTCTGTCTATGGAAAGTACGGTGTAAAACATTATGGGTTTTTTAGTCTCTTAACTGCATTTATTTTAATTTCTCTGAAAAAGTTATGGCAAGTCTGGTGTAATTTTACTAGAGATTGAGTCTCATGTACTAAAATAAGTAAAGACACAGTTTTGCTTTTCTTTATCTTTCTGAAATGCCACGGGGTTTTGTTTTGCATTGTTTTTCCTCTAGTATGTCAGCTACTGTTTGAATTTTAGTATTTAGAAGGTATGTGGCTGCTTTTATTGGCATGTCATGCTTATACGGGTTTAGAAGCTGAAATTGTGAGCTTGGAAAGCAATTGCTAATATTGTAGGTTTGTGTTTTTATTTTTCTTTTACAACCAAGTAAATAAATAAATAGATCACTTTTAAATAAATAGATCAGACTCATCCAAGCTTTTTTCCTGGTTTGTAAAATGTATCCCTTTAGGAGACAAAGAAGTGGAAGGATATTGTGAAAAGATAGAACTGTTAGAAGGAAAGATTATGGTCTTTAATATTCTTTTGAGAGAAAATGAATGACTAGGTCAAGTATTTATTTGTTATGAGCTCTTTAACATTCATAAATAAAAGGAGGAAAAGAAAAGACAGAGAGCAAAGTCATAAATAACTGGGATAATCTTGGGCATGGGGGAGGATGTTTTTTGTGAAAAACACAACCCCCAAATCTCAAGTCCATTTCAGTTAATTCTAACTTGCAGTGACTTTATGTGCTGTGGAGCAGAACCATTTGGTAGAGTTCTGTTGGCAGAAGCAGTCCCATGGCAGAGCTGGATGGCTTTGAATCAATGAAGTACACTAGTTAAGGAGCCTAACTAGATGTGAATGAGGCTCAATATCAGTGAAACCAGAGAAAAAGAACACAATTCAGATTTGCTGATGAATATTAAAAATAAAACCCAAACATGACTCACCTAATCTACCACAGCATGAACTTAAAATGCAAAATGATTTGAGGTTAATTATTCTCAGTTATTAGGAAGTGGGACTCTGCATATTTTGAATCAGTAACTGAAGAATCTAGTCCATACAGTCGGTTCCTGAAAAGTGTGTTCTAGTGGATTAGTGATGTATATTTAGTTTTAAATGCATTTTACATCTATTTTAATATGAATGCTTGTATCTTATATTTTGGGAAATTACTTCAAATGATAATGACAAGATCATAACAAGATATCAGAACTCAAAAAATGG
This sequence comes from Elephantulus edwardii, assembly GCF_000299155.1. Lineage (NCBI taxonomy): Eukaryota > Metazoa > Chordata > Mammalia > Macroscelidea > Macroscelididae > Elephantulus > Elephantulus edwardii. The sequence goes on from NW_006400131.1 coordinate 609,743, forward strand.
TATTGTTCTTGAATCATCTTGGTAAATGTTATAAATCAGTGATAGGGAAATGGACATCTTACTTTAGGATTCCCAGAGCTTTTAATACCACACTGTGCATTGGGAAGTTCTAGGAGTTACAGTGTTTAGTTTATTATAGATGATTAGTGGTTGTTGTTGTTTTAAATCTTGAGTCCTTTTCTTTTTTCTTTTAGCATTTGAAGGAGTTAAAGTTCCACAGAACACACTTTGAGAAAGTTAGCACTAGATAACTCTTAGACTTCTGTCAAGTGTAAGAAGAACAACTCTAGAAACAAAACATTTAGTGAACAATTGTCCACACTGTTGTCTAAATGTTTACCACTCAAAAGTATGGTCTACTGAAAAGGATCTACATTTTAACAAGGTCTTCTGGTGAGGCACATTCAAGAACTTTAGTTTGCCCCTGGGTGATCTGTGATTGTCTGTTGAGGTCTTCATGATGGTATGCCTTTCCTGAACACGTTCAGCACAAGAGATGCTGACAGGGAGGTTTACGTATGTACAGGAGGCTGACATCTCTCACTTCCAGTGAGGTTTCCCAGAGTGCAAAGGAAGACAGCTGTGGCACTTAGAATAGGATCTGTTTTGGAGTGCTGGAATCTTTCAGAAGTCTTGCTAGAATATTTTCTCTCTACTTGTGCTGATTTGAAATCTTATTAAGCCAGAGAGTAGTGCCTGGCAAATGGTTTATCTTGCCTTGGCTATTCATACTTCCCAATTCATTTTTATTGTGTTAATTAAACCTCAAGTGATATTTCAAGTACAGATTGTTTTTTCCATTATTGAATCTTTGGCCAGCATATTAATGTGGTAGAATTAATGTGAGTCAGCTGCTTAGTCATTTGTAGAAGACTTTACATTTAAAAGATCTAGACTTGGCTGATTTTACACAGATTCCTACGGAAACTGCTATGACAGAGTGATACAATTTCACTATAAATAAATGCGACTCACTCTTCTCTCACACATAGAGATATAATTATTTTTAGAATGTGCTGGATCTTAGATCATGAGTATGCAGTGACATTTATGATCTGTACTAGAATGGGCATGTTGTGCAGTGCTTTATGTTCAAGTCCCAGGTCCACACATACTTGAATGTCTTAAGATGTGTTTGATTTTTTCAAAACGCATCATCTCATTCACTGCTTTTGAGTTGGAACCAACTCATAGCTGACCCTCCAGTTTTCTGAGGCCAGAAGGAGATTGCCCATTATTTCCTGCAGAGCTACCGAGTAATTTGAACCAACAGAGAGGAGAGATATTTAGGTTAGTATCACAGCATCCTATAGACTGTTTCAAAAGAAGTCCCTTCCAAGATTCATATTCTTCATTAATTAAATGAGAAAAAAGATAGAGCCTCACAACTAGTGGTGAGAAAGGTAGGGGCCCTGATAGTGTTACATGTTGGACTGCTAACCAGAATGTTAGCACTTTGAATCCACCAGCTTCCCTGAGGGAGAAAGATGAGGCAGAAGCCTCCTGTAAAGATTACAGCCTTAGAAACAATGGCGAGTGGCCATGGGCTGTAACTACAAGACCGGAATAGGTTTGGTTTTCCTTTGATTACAGCAGTAAGCAGGCTGTCTGGTCTAGTCAGTGTCCACCAAATGGTGATGTTGTTAGCTGCTGTCACGTGGCCTCTGACTCATGGTAAGCCTTATGTAGAACAGGAAAAGGTTTTCTGGTCTTTCAGTGTCCACATGGTTTCTGGCATATTTGAGTCTATTACTGAAGCAACTGCTGGACCAATTCTTCTCTCAGAGGGCCTCCCTCCTGATGACCCTTTACTTTCTCAAGCATGACTTTATGGTCTTGATTATGAAAGAGTATAGTAAGGAGGAAGAGGAAAAATAGATGCCATTCCACAAGCACCCATTTATGCACTCAAAACTAGATTGGTTGCAACAGTGAGTGAATAATAATAATAATTAAAATATCTGGAAAAAAAGAAAAAACTGGATTAGTAACTGTAGAAGAGATCCACCTCTTAAACAACATGCCTCTGGAAACCCTGTGAACTTTGATAAATGTTGAGAGTTGTTGAGAGGCTTCAGGCCTTCATAGAGTCGCTATGAGTTGTGCTCAACTCGAAGGCAATTAACAACAGTAAGATAGTATCATTTAATAAAAAGGTTTTTCTATAATTATAAGAAATGTATGATATTTATTTCCAAGGATTATTACCAAACTTTTTTTGTTCACATTTAATCTGTAAAAATTATCAATCTAGAACTTTCAATTTCTATATAAATCAGCCTCAGAAAGCAAATAAGGATTGAAATTAAAGCACGGAATGTTATGTTTTCAGTTATTCTTATTATTTTAATAATGCCTTTATCCGTTGGCACACATCTCCATTTCCTTTTCTTGATCTACAGGCTTGCCATCAGCAAGTCTGACTGCACCCAACCTCACTGTGGAGGAAGGAAAGTCTATTACATTGTCGTGTAGTGTCACAGGTGATCCGGCTCCTGACATGTACTGGGATGTTGGGCATCTGATCTCGAAACATCTGGTAAGGCTTGTGTTGGGCTCAGTATTAAAAAAAAGAGATAATGACAGTCTATCGGAATTTGTATTAAACGTAATTAAATCAGATTTAAACCAGAAATTAAATTCATCAAATCAGAAATTGTATTAAACCTAAATTAATCATCATTTAATATTTTATAAGGCCACATATAGATTGATGTGGATTTACTTTCTATTTATTCAAACAAAGACTGACGCAGGTTTGCATCTTAGTGTGTATACCCCTAGACTGGAGAGTCTGTAGATCCCTAATGACGTCTCTGTGACATCATGAGCCAGGTGAGTAACTCTCATTGAGGTCTTGTCCCTTGGAAGAAGGTGGGAAGGAATTAAAGGATTAAGTAAAGTTTAAATGTTAAGCAATTAAAACTAGAGAAATAGAATAACTTCTATTTATCTCTTTGCCTGCACTCTATTAATTTTCTAATGTTATGTGTGTATATATAATTTTTTTTTCTTCCCTAACCCCCCTCCAGTTTAGAGAAGAAATAAAAATCTTGTCACTTTGGGTTCAATCCTAATAAAGATTATTTTTTTCTCTTAATTTGTTTGTAGAATGAAACAAGCCACACACAGGGCTCCTTAAGGATAACTAACATCTCATCTGATGACAGTGGAAAACAGATCTCTTGTGTGGCTGAAAATATTGTAGGAGAAGATCAGGATTCTGTCAACCTCACTGTGCACTGTACGTAATCAAACCGGCATGTGTTTTTAATAGTAAATTATGGTAGGCTGATGTCCATTTGTCATTGGGAATGTTGGGAGCTGCTTGTTGAAAATTATTGGCAGTGTGTGGTGCACATTTAATTGAGAAATACTTATTGATCAATCTCTTTTACTTGGCCTTTTTACTGTTCAGTCTCTCTTGCTCACATAATTCCTTTTTCTTTTATGCTTCTCTTTCAACTTTGACCGTGTCCTCTTCTGTCTTTTAGGATAGAATTGTTGTTGTTATTAGGTGCAGTCAAGTCAAATATGACACATAGCAACCCTTTCTATGAACAACAGATCTGAACCCTGTCCTATCTTATGCCACCTTCATATTTCCTGACATAGTAGAGCCTAATGAGTTACCTCGGTGTCAATCCACCTGCGCAATGGTCTTCCCCTCCTTCGCTGACCCTCCAACTTACTGAGCATCATGTCCTTTAAGGAATAGCCCCTCCTAGCAATATGCCTAGAGTAAGTGAGGTAAAGCCTCATCATCTTTGCCTCCAAAGAGCACGCTGGCTGCACCCTCTCTAGAACATATTTGTCTTGTCATTAAGATAGAATACATTTTGGTTATTCTCATTTTATTAATAAATTTTAATTTATGCAATAAATTAAATGTTCTATATTAATATATGCAGCTTTAAAATTGTAAAATTGGAGTGCTGGTTGGCAGTACACCAACCCCTAATTATACTGTTGATGTACTAAAAACTCATTAATATACTCAAGTGACAGGGGACATACCATGACCTTGCAGGAAGTTTTCCAGGGCCAGGACACCTGTGACTTACCCAGATGTACGAAAGGGGCTGCATGATTTGTAGTAGTGTGGGACTGTGCTCATGTTCTCCCCTTTAAATAAAAAAATCCAAACAAAACCCCCATTAGTTCAGTACCAAAGTTCAGTGAGAAAGTAAGAGTTATACTAATTTAAGTATAAAATTGACTTTATTTCACTTGAAAAAATTTTATTATGATTTTTAAAAATTCCTGTATACATTAAAGTGAGAATATTAAGTATGAATGCTTCTTAATTAAGCATATGTGCATTAATTTCCAGTACTATAAATAATACTTCATATGTATTAAAATCCCAGATTGTGGCATTCTGTGTGAACTTATACTCACTAAGAATCACATATGCATTTCACATCATTACAAATTCAGATCTTACATGGTATAAATTAGTGAGGATTTTCTCTGTTGGGATTAGAAACTGGGTAGAAAAAATGAGTGTACATGCGTTTCAATTTATATATACATTACACACATGTAGATATATGACTATGACTGGTATCAGTGAATAGGTGGTGTACCTTGTAGCACACATTCAGTATGTAGCTGCTGAAGTGAAAGACCAGCTAATCCTTTGTTGCTGTCTGTAATACCACTTTACCCAGCGTACCCCAAAGCTCGGCATCAATAATGTCATCAGACATATGTAACCAGCTTATATTTTATTCAACTTAAAGAAGAATCACACCAAGATCTCAGAGTATGGTGTTAGGTCTCTTAAGTTAGGTTGCATTGTTATAACAAAAATGTCATAATTTGATGCCTTTAACAAAAGTAATATTTTTTCTCACAGTTGGAAGGTTAGCAACCTCATTTCAGAGCTCTAACACTAGAGAAAGTCTTCCTTTTTCTCTAGACCTGGAATTGAGTAAAGCTTAATGATGACGCAAACTATAGAACTCAAAGTTGTTGCCATGTGTTTTCTTACGTATCAGTGATTCAGTAAAATCCCCTGTCAGTGACACAGAAATCTGGAAATAGGGAGAATTCTGAGATTTCTGATGCTATTAACTCTTTCTTTTTCAATTTAGTTGCGCCAACTATCACATTTCTCGAATCTCCAACCTCAGACCACCACTGGTGCATTCCATTCACTGTGAAAGGCAACCCCAAGCCAGCGCTTCAGTGGTTCTATAACGGGGCAATATTGAATGAGTCCAAATACATCTGTACTAAAATACATGTTACCAACCACACGGAGTACCATGGCTGCCTCCAGCTGGACAACCCCACTCACATGAATAATGGAGACTACACTCTGATTGCCAAGAATGAGTATGGGAAGGATGAGAAGCAAATATCTGCTCACTTCATGGGATGGCCTGGAATTGATGACGGTGAGTACTTGATGCTCTTACATATAAAGAGAATTTAAGGTGTATCAGTCAACCTTTGTCAAAATAATGTGTGTAATAAATCATTCCAAAATTCATGTCTTAAAATGTCATGATCTTCAGGGGTCTGTAGGTAGGTCAGGTCAGGGAGCTCTGGTGCCATGGTGTGGCATGAGCCAAGACCAACTCCATGGCAATGAGAGTAGGTCAAGTGGAACATTTTTATTCCATGGATGTATATTCCAGATGCAGGCTAAGGATGCTGAAGCTGAACAGGATATCTACTCCTGATAGAGTGAGAGTGCAGACTACAAGGAGAAACACATAGGCTTCCAGGGTCTGGCTTCCAGACTGGCCACTGGTGTTTTTGCCTGTATTCTATTGGCCAGATCAAGTCATATTGACAAATTCAAATCTAGCATGAGGGATATATGTATGCACTCTTCTAAAGTAAGTAATGAATGAAGTGGTGGAATAAATATTTTTGAACAACAATTATCCAGCTTATAAGAGTTTTAATTCATAGGTGAGAGAATTGTGATGATGATGATAATGATGATGATGATGATGATGATGACATTGCTTCAAGTACTTAGTGATAGTTTATACTTGAAAAGGCAAAATCATAGGCATAAATTTGGTGGACCTATGAATGGTTATGTTTTCTTCTCTAGGCCCTTGTCCATCTGGAATGTAGAATCTCACTGTCTCTCGTAGATGTGAACTCAATATCCTGAAGGATTTTGTGTATCAAACTGACTGAGTGGACTCATCCTTTTATCAGATTGTTGCCTGCTTTTCTAGGTGTAGTAATAGTTCCCATCTGATCATTGAGATTGTTTTGGGGTGAGGAATGATGGCTGTTCAGCGCCTACTCTTTGGGCTACAGAATTTCAACGTGAGCTGCAAGAGCAGCGTTGACAACTGTCATGTTCAACTGTTTGAGACTCCGCTGTGTATGGAGAAGTTGTACTTGCTTGAACATGTTTCTGGGATACTTACTACCATTGTGGAGTATGAGGTTGTGCTTTGCTGTTGGAACTTGCACGTGAATAGAATTCCTTACCCGAATAGCTCTACATTAGTCAAAGTTCCTCAAGGATTGCTTGGTAGAGGGAAGGGAAATAGAAACTCAGAGAGTGATAAGATTGGGGCTGCCTGGGAAGTTTAGCTTAGGGCATCACTGGACAAATATGATGGCTGCAAAGCCCCATTTCCTCAAACAGGTTAATGGGGGTGCAGGAGTTGTCATTATGTAACAACTCTTCCTATTGTCCCAGTATCCACTCAACAGCTTTTAAAATGTACCAGCTTCCTTAGTGAGTTAAAACTGTGATTTTAATTCTGTAAGTTGATTTATAAGCAGTCTTTCAGAAGCACATAAAACAAGCAGGGCCTGGATGTTTACAGACATTCTTGGCAGTTATGGTCACTCCCTTTAAATTTTCTTAATTGAGAATTCCTTAGATTTTATCTTTATTCTTGTGTGTATCGAGGAATAGTAGATTACAGTTAAATCCAGGTGTTTGATTTTGAACAACTGCCTTTAGTTTAGAGATTATTTATAGATTATTTCGAGATAATTTTGATCTTGTCCTTGGTTGATATAAAGTCTTCAGGGTGTGTAAAAGTAAATAAGATTAAGATCATAGTGTGAAAATAAATGCTACCCTCTTCTTGAATGTCGGTTTGCTTGAGCCCAGGGCTGTGTTCACTGTGCATTTTGTCATTGTCTGTCAACCACATATCATTAGACTGTTCTAGGGGTCTACAAAGCAGTACTATGTTTTGATCCATAAAGTTTTTATTGGATAATTTTTGGAAGTGGATCACCAAATTTTTCTTCTTAATGTATTTTTGTCTAGAAATCCCAGCTTCCAACATCATAGGAACACACAAGTCACATGGCAAATTGACATGTGGTATAGATTAAATAGTTTCAGACTTATTTTAAGATGTAAAAACAGGATGGAAGTTCCCCAAATACCCCTCACCGAGTTTTCCTCATTGTTAACATCTTACACGGCCTTTTCACATTTGTCAAAACCAAGAAACTAGCTACATTGGTATTATCTAAACTCTAGAGTTTAATTTCACTGACAACGGCCTTTGAAAGTGTTAAGAGTGAAACGCGATTCAGAACAGAGGTCTGGGGTGTCAGGGCCACAGAAGTAGCTTGTGTTCTCTGCTACAGGCACAGCACTGCCAGCATGAAGCCAGAGCTCCTATTTGAGAAGAAGATTTTGATGTTGCTTTCTTTTGAACAGTTTTGTATGGTACTAATATTTGGTGGAACTAAACATCTCTTACCTGTGCAGTCTTACTTTTATTGACAATTTCTGCCAAAGAAAATGAAAACACACCTATGAGAAACAAAATATGATCTTGAATCAGTCTGTCTCACTCGAATTAAAAGAAACAAAACAAGAAACAAAAAACTAGAGTAGGTTTGAGGTATTGAACACTAATGATGAAAGAGTGGATGAGTTGTGGAATGACAGGAAAGCAACAGATCATTACAAAGACAGGGTAGAAAAAAAGCCCAAAATGGATGTTAGAAGATATTCAGAAGTTTGCACTAGAACATTAAGGATTCAAAACCAAGGGAAGAAATGCCAAAGTATAAGAGATGAACAGAGCTTTCAAAGAGTAGCTACAGAAGACAAAGTAGAATATTGTAACAAAATGGACAAAGTGCTATAGTTAGAAAAATAAAGCGAAGCACTCAGTATTTTTCAAGTGGAAAGAAAAGAAAAACAAAATTAAACATCCAATTGCAGTACAGAAGAATGCTGTGAGAAAAATACTAAGCGATCTGGGGATTACTAAATAATCAAAATAACATGGAGGGAATACACGAGTCACCATACAAAAAGAATTGTTTGACATGGAATCATTGCCGGAAGTTATTGTTAGGTTTCATCAAGTTGAGTATGATTCATAGTGACCCTGCGAACAACAGATCTGAACCCTGACCATCCTGTGCCGTCCACATAATCTCTGACATATGATTAACAACCAGCTATAATAAAGGAAGACGTTCTAACTACACTGAAGGCATTGGCAAAAAATAAGGGCCCAGGAGTTGGTGAGATATCAATTGACATGTTTCAACAAAGGTACAGTCCTAGATGTGCTTATCAGACTATACCAAGAAATTTCTAGGACAGCTAGCTACCTGACCAACTGACTGGAAGATAATACAGCCAAATATGAAAATTACTGAACAATAACTATCACATGGAAGTAAAATCTTTGTTAAGGTGATCCAAAAATTACTAGAACAGTACATCAACAGAAAACTGCCATATAATTAAGCCTCTTCTAAAAGAGGCCATGACACCAGGGATATTATTGCTTACAACAAATGGATCTAGGCAGGAAGAAGAGACTACTAGGAGGATGTTTATTTGTGCTTTATTGATTATGCAAAGGCATTTGACTATATAGGTCACAATAAATTATGGTTAACATTGAAAAAAACGAGAACTCAAGACACTTAATATGCTAAAACAGAACCTGTACCTAGGCCAAGAAACTGCATGATTTAAAATCAAGAAAAATGCGTGCGGGGGCTATAGCCTTTCTCCATATCCCAATTTATTGTATATACTGAGCAAATCATTTAGAGAAGGAGGATTTTATGAAGAAGAATGTGGCATCAGAATTGGAAAAAAATATCAACAACCTACAGTCTATCTATGGCATATCCTTGTTTTCTGAAAGTGACGAAGACTTAAAACATTCTCTACAGAAGATAAAAAACTACAGCCTTCAATGTCGATTACATCTCCACATCAAGAAAACAAAATCCTCACCACTGGCCCAATAAGCAACATATTGAAATTGTCAATGATTTCATCTCTTGGATCCACAATCAATATCCTTGTGACCAGCAATCAAAAACTCAAAAGAGTAGTTGCTTTGGGAAAATCTGTTGTTAAAAACCTTTACAAAGTGCTAAGGGCCATGGTATCAGTTTAAATTTAGGGAGCACTGGTGACCTAGTGACAGGAAGATGTGCTGCAATCCTGAAGACATGAGGTTCAAATCCACTAGCCACTCCATGGAAGAAGGATGAACTGTCTCTTCCTGTGTGATTAACTGCCTCTGAAAATCTGCTGGAGGGTTGGCTATAAGTTGGTTCCTACTTGATGGTAGACAACAAAACAACAACAACAACAACAACAACATTCAATCCATAGTCTTTTTAGTTATTTGCTGTGTATCTGAAAGTTGGGCATTGGGTAAAGATGACAGAAGAAGAGTTTTTGAGCTATGACATTGGAGAAGAGTACTAAATGTTCCATGGCCAAAAGAAGAAACAAATATGTCCGGAGGAAAGTACAGCCAGGATGCTCCTTAGTGGTAATCATGGTAATACTTCGTCTCACATACTTTGGGATTGTTGTTAGACTATTCCTTGGAAAGTACTTGGAAGGACAGAGGGTCAGTGAAAAAGAGAATGATGATTGACACAATAACTGCAACAATGGGCTCAAGTCCATTCGTGATGATGACAATGGCACAAGTTAGGGCCGGGTTCCTATCTGTTCTTCATAATCGACTCAGTGACTTCTGATAACAACAACAATGAAAAAAAAATGCTTTTCTGACATTAAAAAGAGTGTGGAGTCTCAGATATTCATAATAAAAATGTTACTGTTGTTAGGTGCTGTTAAGTCTAGTACGACTCATAGCAACTCTGTGAACTAAAAATCTGTACCTTGTATCCTGTGCCATCCTCACACTTCCTGACACACAAGAGTCCATTGTGAAAGTCACTGTGTCAGTCCATCTGGTTGAGGGTCTTCCTCTCCTTTGCTAACCCTCCACCTTTCCTAGCATCATGCCTCTGTCCAAGCATGTGACATGAAACCTTATAATTCTTGCCTCCAAAGAGCACTCCAGCTGCCCCCTCTCCAAGGTATATGATTGTTCTCTTGGTCATTCATGGGATGTTCTGTGCTCTTCTCCAACACCACGACTCAAAGGTATCAATTCTTCAATCAACTCTATTCATTGTCCAGCTCTCAGATGTGAAGAAAGTGATTGGAAAGACTATGGTCTGAATCAGACATATCTTAGTCCTCAAACTGACATCATTACTTCTCAATAATTTGGAGAGATTGCTAACTGAAGGTTTTCTCTGTGCAATGTATCTCCTTATTTCCTGACTGCTGGTACCAATGGTGTTAATTGTGGATCCAAACAAGATGAAACTGTTTCAATCTCTTCTCCATCCATCATGATGTTGCCTATTAGTCCAGTGGTAAGAATCTTTGTTTTCTCAATATTAAGATGAAATCCATACTGAAGGTTGCATTCTTTGATCTTCTACAACAAGTGCTTCAAGTCCTCCTCACTTTCAGCAAGCAAGGTTATGTCATTTGCATAATGCAAGTTATTAATGAGTCTCCCTCCAATTGTGGTGCCACACTCCTCTTCATAGAAGACAGCTTCTTGTATAATTTTCTCAGTATACAGATTAAATAGGTAAGAGAGAATACAACCCTGACACACTGCCTTTTTTTATTTTAAGCCATGTAGTGTTCTTCTGCTCTGCACAATAACCTCTTTGTCCAGGTATAGGTTTTGCATGAACACAGTTTGGGACTCCCATTTTTCTCAATGTCAGTCACAATTTGTTATAATCTACATAGTCAAATACCTTTGCATAATCCTAGTATTCCTTACTTTCAGCCAGAATACATGAGACATCAGCAGTAATATCCCTGGTGCCATGGCCTCTTCTAAATCCTACTTGAACTTCTGACAGTTCCTTAACTATGTACTGTTCTAGCCATTTTTGAATGATCTTCAGCAGTATTTTGCTTGCCTGTGATATTAATGTGATACTGTTCTATAGTTTACACATTCAATTGGATCACCTTTCTTGTGAATGGGAACTAGTATGGACCTCTTCCAAACTGTTGGCCTGACAGCTTTCCTCCAAATTTCCTGGCATAGACTGGTGAATGTATCCAAGGCTGCATCTGTTAATTGAAACAGGTCAATTGGTATCCCATCAATTCTCAGAGTTGCTTATAAAAATAAACATTATAAACATGCTCTTTCTACTCTCCTTCTTAACTGTTGTTGAACAAGTAATTGAAAAGATTCCTATCAAGTGATGAGAAGACCATGGTTTTGATCAAGTACAACTTGGTCTTTATAAACGGACATGGTTGCTTTAAAGCACTTTGGAGACGAGAGCAGATTTTTCTTCCAATGGAGTATGTCTTTGATATTCCTGACTGCTGGTACCACGGGTACTGATTGTGGAACCAAGTAAGAGGAAATTGTTGACAACGTCTATCTCTTCTCTATCTATCATGATGTTGCTTACCATTTTCTTTCAGTAAGGCTTGTGTCATCTGTGAAAAGCAGATCTTGTTAGTCACTGGCTTTTATTAGAGTTTTAATTGGATAGTCAATATAAAATATCTACTTTTAGGAAAGATGTAATTTTTCTTCTTTAAATATTTACATAAGGACTGTTTGTGAAGAAGTGTTAAATAAAAGTGGAAATGATAAAGACTTGGCTGAGGGTAATAGTGGTGCTAAGGGGCCCTCATGGACACAAACTAGTGAGGCTAATTTGAGAGTGACCTCACTTGACCTGTCTTGATAAAATCTTTGCATATATTTATACAATTTGTAGTCATAGCATGCAGATATTGACCCTTTAAAGAACAACTTATTTTCTTTCTCTTAAAAAATGTAAGAGAGTGAAATCAAACTATTTGCTACTCAGTCCTTTCCCATTTGTGATGACTCCATTTCAGTGTGTGAATTTTGGGGAGTAGATCACCAGGCTTTTCTTTTGCAGTGCCTCCAGAAAACCTCTCATCTTGTAGAAAGCAACAATGCACATTGTTAAGAATTCTCCTCCCCCATGGACTCTTTAATACATTTCAAAATTTACATAAGCAAAAGTTCCCCTGCTAGTTTAAAGATAAATTCTGAGTTATGGAGAATAGGTCAAATTTAGCTTCATATTCTTTTATTGTTGTTGTCAGCAAATTGGTGAAGAAGTTCAGCTCTGAGAAATCTTTTTGTGCTGTGCAGTTTTGGTTTCTCTCTATTTCCAGCTGTTTTGATGTGATCCTGTTTTTTCCTCACTGTGAGTTTCTGGACTGGTCAGGGGCTAGCCACAGCTTGGATTCACTCATAGTTTCTGTGTTCAGTCAGTGCAATGAAGTCAGCATGTCTGTTTTCTCTTGATGAAGAGAGTGTGTCATTCAGTGTGGAGTGAAGATTTTCATGGGGTAGCCACTTTGCCGAGGAAATTATGATTGGGGAAAGAAGAGTTTTTAAAGAAAAGAAAGCATAAGCAAAATAAAGAAATGGCCCAAACATAAGATAAGTGGTGGACATAAAGAGGATAGAGTGAATATAATTTTGTCCTGATTGGCTTTAGTAAGGCATGGTATGAAAACCCTGGACTTGGGGGCAGATGTTTTTGTCTTTCACTCTAAGGAAGATGGACAGATAGACCTTGAGGCAGTATTCCCACCTACAGAGAGGGCAACATCTCCTCTGTCCTCGGGGGTGGCTATGAGTTGGCACTGACAGTAATGAATGGTTGTGGAGATGCACTCAGCAAGCATGCTGATGTAGGAGGACAAGGATAATTACACAGTGAAATGTCAATGGGGTCTCCATGTTAACATGAAATATTAGAGGTTTGAACCGTCTTAGAATAAAGTCTGATGATCTATTTATGAAAAACCCCTATGGAGCACAATTCTACTCTGATACACATGCGATGACTCTGAGTCACAGTTGACATGACACCATTTGAAACTCCTCCCTCATCTGTTCATCACTGGAAACCTGGCTAGTGACTGAAAATCAGAGGAAATCCTTTCCCAGACTCCATATACCTGGCTCATATTAGTGATCCAGTGTTTACAACAGAACTTCAGTCTGTTTAGTTTTGAATTATGATAAGAACTCTCGGATTCACATTGAAATCTAGAGATCTGAATCACACAATTTATGACAATCAAGCCATAATTTCATTTTTGTTGTCTTTTCTAAAGTCTTTTAAAAATGTATTCACTTGGGGTAATCTTCTGCTAGCACAATGGCTTCGTGGCTTTACTGCACATTCTTCCACCACCTGTGTGTCAGTGTCTCTCTCATACAGAGGTGGTTTCTGTGCTGCTGTGATGCTGGAAGTTAAACATGGGTATTTAAAATTCTACCAGAGTCGCTCGTGCTGGACAGGCTTTAATGAGCTTTCAGACCAGGAAGAAAGGTCACACCATCTACTTCTGAATAAAACTGGCTGGTGAAAGCCTTATGAATAGTAGTGGGACATTGTTTAATATAGTTCCAGATGATGAGCCTTCTCTCAGATTACAACTGGAAAGGACTATCTCCTCAGAGTAGAATCAACTTTAAAGATGTGAGTGGATTTGTCAATAAGTTGTAACACATCTTGTTGAAATAAAAACAAAGATATTTATTGACAGTTCAAACTGGTGCCATTTCTGATCTCACAGAGTGAAATCGGATGGTACAAGAGTGATGGAGTAACAGAGCATATTTATGAGGATTCAAGAAATAGAGATATAATATTCTTATTGGAAGTTGAAGATCAAGGAAGTTGTAGGTGGGACAATTTGAAGTGAGGGCTTTATAGTGGTTGGTTGGAAACATAAATGTGGACTATTTGGATTGGTTATTCTAAATACATGACTAAGAGGGATTGACATGGGGGTCTTAAAGCATTTCCTCAGGATTGCTGAGGGAATTTCTGATAAAGATCTTGTGTCAAGACTTTCTCTTAGGCACATTTTTTCTGTATCTTCAGTTTAACCACAAAGAAAAGCATTTCCTTTAACCCTCCTTTAGCAACATTCTTCCCATGTCTTTAACCACAAAGATAAAGGTTTCCTTTGTTTTATACTTAAGTTTGTTATAGAATTTTGACAGTTGCAGAAAAAAATCCTTATCTTGTACTTAAGTCTAAAGTTTCACTGGCTGCAAAGAAAATCCTTTGTTAGTCACCTAGGTCTGTCTAGGAGTTTAGTATACCTGGAGGGATAAGAAAAGACTAAGATGAAGTATGAGTTTGGCACTGAGCTAATCATTCTGATCCAAATCAATTGCCTCAGTATTGGAGCTCCCACAGTTAGCAAAGTTTTCAGAACCTTAATTTCTTGATGTGCCTTGACTTAAAATGAGAAGAAACAATATAAATATACACTAATAATCATAATATCAGATGTATGAAATATGACTCTAGGAAAACTGAAAATTGTAAAAAATTAAACAGAAAGTTTGTATATTAGTTTACTAGGTTGTGGTGGTTGTTGTTCTTTTGTGCCATCGAGTTGCCTGCGACTCATAGCGACCCTATATACAACAGCCTTAAACTCTGCTCTGTCCTATGCCAATCACATTGTCTCTGACACACCCATCCTGATTACCCCAGTCACTGAATCAATCCACCTCATAGAGGACCTTCCTGTCCTGCGCTGTCCGTCCACCCTCCCAAGCATGATGTCCTTCTCCAAGGACTGGTCTCTCCTCACAACATGTCCGAAGTAAAGGTCAGATGGATTCGCTATATGGCTCAGGAAGGCTAGGAAGAGGGAGCAGCAAGCAGAGAAAGCAGTGGTAGGCACACAAACTTAAAGCTCAGGGTCATCTGAGGATTCTGCAAAGATCTTGCTGTATCCTATTTAGCTTACAGGCCAAAAATACTTGTCTAAGACAAAATTGATCCACCATGTGGCTGTTATTTGAATTTGATCCTTCTTACCCATAAACCCCTATGAACATGTAAAGAGAGAGTAGAAACTGAAAGTAGTGAGGCTATCATTTTAAGTGCAAAGTTAAGCATGCATTTATGGCAGAGAGGGACTATCCCATTGAGAAGGCTTGGTATTGTCATAAGGATGAAACATGAAGCCTTTGATAACATCTTCTGCAAAGGTAGCTCAAATTCCTGGAATTTTGAAGGTCAGGTGTACTTATAAACATGACTGTGATGAATATGTAAGAGTGGATTCTCTTATTTAAGTCACTATCCACATGATTTAATGCTTTAAGCTTGAAAGAAACTTAATCAGGACAGGACATTCTTGGTGCAGATCTTCTCACTCTCAGGCATATGCATGAAGAGTGTCTCCGTGGCTCACTCATTCAGGAAGAATGGCACAGCACAGCAATGCTCATTCACTCGGGCAGTGGGAGTTGCTGACTTATGCTTCCTAATTTAATAGTGGTAGTTTCCTATGCAAAATGAACAAACTATAAATAATGAGATTCCCCACAGCTCTTCACAATCATGTCCCTTATCAGGAGAATCACAGTATCTGGACTTCTCTGCCTCTCACATTGTTGTTATTGTTGATTGCTTTAGAGTCAAGATGGACTCATAGTGACACTATGCAAAAGGCCTGAGGCCCCTCTACAACTCTCGACATTTATCGGAGGCTTGTTGTTTAGGAAGTGGATGCCACTCCTGCTTCCAACCCTGTCATAGTATGTTATTATTGTTATGTGCCATTGAGTCGCCTGCGATGTATAGCAACCCAATGTTCAGCAGCTCTGAACCCTTCCCTGTCCTGAGCCAGTCTCACTAATTCTGACACACCAACTCTCATTACCCAGTAACTGTATCAATCCATCTTATCCTCTGTCTACCTCTCCTGAGCTGTCCGTCCATCCTTTTGAGCATGATCTCCTTCTTCAAGGACCGATCTCTCCTGGCCACCTGCCCAAAGTGAGACAGAGCTTCAAAATCCTAGCCTTCAAGGAGAGACTTGGTTTCACCCTCTCAAAGATAGACTTATTTGTTTTCTTGGCAGTCCATGGTATGTTCAAGACTCTTCTCCAACACCACAAGTCAAAGAAGTCTATTTTTCTGTCATCCTTAGTCATTGTCCAACTCTCTGAAGCATAACAAGTAATTGAGAAGACCATGGTGTCCCACATACTCATCCCAAAATGGCAGATTTAGATTTGGTGTCCTCAAGCCAGAGAACTTAGAGAGTGCCATAAATGGTAAGTTCTCAGGTACTGACCTGAGTTT
>NW_006400131.1:626297-630996 GCF_000299155.1 Elephantulus edwardii
CCCCCCCGCCCCCAACATATCTGAGAAGAAAAGCCTGGTGATCCACTTTCAGTGTCACAGTCATGAAAATGCCATGGAGTTGTTAGTTCTACTTTGAAGCACAGCCTTAGGCAGGAATTTCCTGCCTGACAGCTGGTACTGGTAAACCCCTTACCACATAGTCCTTAGGCCAGTTCCCAGAAACTATTTCTTATCCTGGTGTTGAAAGTAAAGAAAGTTTTACTGACTTTTTTCTGCCTTAAATAACTGAGAAGCAGATGATTTGGCCATAGACTTATAATAATCATAATTAAAATTTATATTTAAATAGCTCTTTTTATCTCATGAGGACTGTTAATTAATTATGCTTCCCAAAGCTCCTGAGGAGTTGCCAAAGTGAATGTTATTATTCTCTCCTATCCTATGGAAGGTTCTTTTGTTAGAGAAAAGAAGTGAAAACTCCAGATGCTGCCGGCAAATAAATGTTTGTTTCAGCCAGAATGGATGCTCAAATATCTGAGCCCCTGTGTTTTCAGGCAGAGTTCAGCCTCCAGTTCAGAAAAGAAGAGAAAGATGTGGACATTAAGACTCATCACCATGAGTTAGGAAACATTGTTGACAAGAATAAATAGTTGGCTGTTGCTTTACTGTGTGGAATTTTTGGAAATATTTTTAAGGCCACAATAAATAGTATCTGTAATTAGAATTGAAAGGACATCCCCAACCCTTAACACACACTCCACTAGAGGGATACAAAACACTTAAAGGACGAAAAAAGATCTTTTCGCCTCCACCATTATTTTTGTCTGTAAACAGAATGGAAAATAATTTCCACTGTCAGGCTTCCATCCTTTCATGAAGTTTTTCGTCCCCCATGCAAATGTGGTTTTTTTTTGTTTTATATATTGTGTTTTACAGAACTAGACTTGCGCATACGATATAACTGGGCTTTCTTTTTGTTGTCAAGTGTTATTGAGTCAAGTAAGACAAATAGCAACCCTTTGAACAATACACCTGAACTCTTTCCTACCCTATACTATCCTTAACGTAGTGGATACAAATGAGTCTTTTGCCATAACGCTGTATCAGTCCATCTCTTGTTGAGGGCCTTCCTTTCCTCACTGACCCTTCACCTTTCCAAGCATGATTTCTCTTTCTAAGAAATAACCTCTTCGACCAACATGTCCAGAATGTGCGAGATGAAGCTTTACCATTTTTGCCTCCGAGGAACAATCCTCTGGTTATACTTTCTCCAAGACATATCTGGTTGTTCTTCTCCAACACCGTAACAAGAATGTATTGATTCTTCCCCTGCCATCAACGTTCTAGACATTAGAGAGCTGAGATGTACTTGCATTGGCTACTTTGAATTATATACTTTGGGCATGTTGCCAGGAGGTACCAATCATTGGAGAAGGACATCATTCTTGGAAGGCTGGAGGCACAACGTGGGAGAGGAAGACCTTTGATGAGATGGATTGGCACAGTGACTAAAGTAATGGGGCAGGTATATAGGAGACAGTGAGATTGGCTCAGGATAGGACAGAGTTCAGAGCTGTTGTACATAGGGTCACTATGAGTAGCAGGTGACTTGACACATAACAACAACTGTATTTGAAATGAAAATTTGAGGAAGAATGGTGTCACATTTATAGTAAAAAAGATATCATTTCCAACTTTCTGGAAAATTTTGTTAAAATTACAATTAAAAAAACAAAGAAAAACTACAGGTAATCTCTTAATTATTTTTTTTAAAAGAGACCAAAGACCTACCCTGAAGTACAATGCTATGAGTGATAGAATACTATTCATATGCATACAAGGAAAGGCTGTAATATAAATAGACACACCAATACCTAATGTCAAATAAGAGGAAATTGAGGAATTTAGCCTGCTTTTACAGTCTGAAATTGACCAAATTTGATGTCAAGATGCATTAATGATAATTGGTGACTGGAAAACAAAGTAGAGGGGTTGGTAGTTGGAAATTTGGACTTGGGGAGAGAAATGTTGCTGGAGAGTGAATGATTGCATTTTGTGTATTCAGTGACTTTTTCATGGCAAACACATTATTATAAAAAAAGCACAGATGATGTCTGCACTCATAAACTTCACGTGATGAACTGCACAGGAATTGGAGTGACTATACCACCGGAGAAGCTCAGTTTCAGCAGTCAAAACCAGACCATAAATTATGCATGTTCAAGTTGAAGTTGAAAAAATGAAAGTCCACATGGGCCACAATATGACCTTGAGTCTATCCTACTTAATTGTAAAAATAATCTCAAGAACAGGTTTAAGACATTGAACACTGAGAATCAAAGATCAGATGAATTGTAGGATGACCTCAAATGATATAATTCATGAAAAGAATAAAAAGTTGTAACAAAGACAGAGGAAAATAAAAGACCAAAATAGATGTCAGAAGAGAATCTGAAACTGGAGCATCTAGAAAATAAACAAAAGGAAAAGATACTGAAATTAAAGAGATGAACAGAACAAACACATGAAGAAATGGTCAAAATCACTGGTGATCAGAGAGGTGCAAATCAAACCCACAATGAGATTCCATCTCACCCTGGGAGCAGTGGTAAAACACTGGCAAAAATAAGGCCCTAGAAATTTATGTGATACCAATTGACATGTTTCACTTAACAGATGCAGCCCTAGATGTGCTTAACAATCTGTGCAAGAAAATTTGGAAGACAGCTACCTAGTTCAGTAGAAGAGATAACTCAGACCAGAAGAAGATAAATTAAAAACAAACAAACTCAAATGAGTTTAGTAAAAGACACAGTCAATGTCTGTCAAAACCAGAAATTATCCAAACAGTGCAAAATGCTCAACTCAAATCAAGGGCAATCAATATTAGGTCGCTCAATGCTGCAAACTAGAAAAATCACTTAACTTTTATTTATGAGTGATTTATTTATTAATGATACAAACTACCTAATCTACTCAAGGTTCAGCTTAAAACAACATTTAACAGTCTTCACAAGATGAATTTGTGACAAGCTCAAAAGGAAAACTCTCTGTTTTAACAAAGCTCTGCTCAAAGGTCTACATGATCACCTCCTCAGAAACCATCTGAGGATTAAAAAACTGCTTTAAAAAAATGCAGTTCAAAATAGTGTCATGTTAGCTGCTTGGAGATAGCCCTGGAAGTACTGGACAGTTTCTGCATTGATTCTGGTGCTCACCATCGAAGGACCCTTCGTCGACAGGCAGTAGACAGTTTGTGAAGTGACTGTGCCAGGTGGATTTTAAGATTATTCACCATCTGATCTGCAGAATCATGCTTTTTCTTGCCAGCAAAGGCCAACTGTGAGAAGGCAGTCTGCTATCCTGGTGTATCTTCAGTGTCAACGAAATGTTTCTCATCAGGGATGGTATCATCTTTGTTGTTGTTGTTATATGCCGTTGAGTTGCTTGCGACTCATAGCGACCCTATGTACAACAGCTCTAAACTTTGTCCTGTGCCAATCTCATTGTCTCCAACAACACTCATCCCAATCGCCCCAGTCACCGAATCAACCCACCTCCCAGAGGGACTTCCCTTCCTGTACCTGCCCTCCACCCTCCCATGACCAAAGTATGTCAGATGAAGCCTCAGAATCCTTGCCTCCAAGGAGCAGCCTGGTTTAACCCTCTCCAGGCTGAATCTGTTTGTTTTCGTAGCAGTTCACGATACCCTCAACACTCTTCTCCAACACCAAAACTCAAAAGCATCAATTCTCCTTTCCCCCCTGGTCATTGTCCAGCTCTCTGACACATAACAAGTGATTGCAGATACCACGGCCTGTATCAGACGCACCTTAGTCTCCTGAGACATGTCGTTGCTCTTGAGTACCCTAGAGAGGTCCCTAACACCAGACTTCCCCATCGCAATATGTCTTTAAATTTCCTGGCTCCTGGTGCCAAGAGTGTTGATTGTGGAGCCAAGCAGACTAAAGCTGTGAACAATCTCAATCTCTTCACCATCCATCCTGACGATGCCAATTGGTCCAGTGGTGAGAATCTTTGTCTTCTTGGCATTGAGCCTCTATCCATATTGAAGGCTGCAGTCCCTGATCCTGAACAGCAATCGCTTCAGGTCCTCCTCAGTTTCAGCAAGCATGGTTGTGTCATCTGCATAACGCAGATTGTTGACCATCTTTAGGTAACTAAATAAGGCCAATCAGAGATTTTAATAAAGGAGTCCATAGCTTAGTATGCTCAGTGTTCATTATTGGGGGACATTCAAGTAAGTAGTTGTGGCAGCTGCATAGATCTTTTTCTCTGAGTTTTCAGACACATTCTGAATTTCAGGAATAATGATCTTCTAATAAAACCATTACAAATACTTTGAATTGTATAACATCAAATATGTCTTGTAGTGCTCAAGCTCCATATTTTACATAGTATAAATTAATAAAGACTAAGAAACTCTTGATGGACTTTGTTGTTTGTGAATTATTCCTGAAAGTCTCAACATGAAGCTTTAGGGCTTGATGCCATCTCCTGCTGCCTAAGTGTGAGATTTCTGACTTGATGAACACTATTAAGACAGAATAATTTTTTTAATTTAAATTTTATTTTTTTAATTTTAATGAACATTTACAGAGATTTTGAATTTTCATTCATTCATTGTAACACTTTTTTCTTTACCTCACTCTCCCCAGTTCACTTCTCTCTTTGAAAATCAAAAGATAAACCTTTTCGTTGGTATACAATCCCCCCC
>NW_006400131.1:632038-633492 GCF_000299155.1 Elephantulus edwardii
AATGAAGCTTATAGTCCTTGGTTTTAGTCCTAGGTCCATGATCCACCTTGAGTTGGTTTTTGTATATGGAGTGAGGTGTGGATCTTGCTTGAGTCTTCTGCAGATATTTTTCCAATTTTGCCAACACCATTTGTTAAAAAGGCTGTCGTTGCCCGACTTAATTGATTTCATCTCCTTGTCAAAAATCAGTTGACCGTAGGTAGATGGGCTGATTTCTGGGTTCTCAATTAGATTCCATTGATCTATGTGTCTGTCATTGTACCAGTGCCATGCTGTCTTAGCCACCACAGCAATGTAGTAGGATTTGAAATTGGGGAGTGAGATGCCTCCTAACGTTTTTCTATTTTTAAGGAGTGTGTTGCTTATTCGGGGCTTCTTTCCATTCCAAATGAAACTGAAGATTACCTTTTCCATCTCGTTGAAGAATGGGATTGGTATTTGTATTGGGATTGCATTGAACGTGTATATTGCCTTTGGTAGTATTGCCATTTTCACAGTATTGAGTCTTCCTATCCATGAACAAGGGATATTCTTCCACTTCTCCAGATCTTTTTTTCTTTCTTGTAGTAATGTTTTGTAATTTTCTTTGAATAGGTCCTTTGTGCTTCTGGTTAGATTTATTCTCAAGTATTTAATCTTGTGATTCACTGTTCTGAAGGGTATTGTTTTTCTTAGCTTCTGCTCTGTATTCTTTTTGTCAGTGTGCAGAAATCCAACTGATTTTTGTATGTTGATCTTGTATCGTGCTACTTTGCTCAGTTGGTCCACTGTGTTCAATAGTTTTCTTGCTGAGTCTTAGGGGTTTCTAAGTATACTATTATATCATCTTCATAGAGAGATAATTTTACTTCCTCTTTGCCAATTGGATACCTCTTATTTCCTTCTCTTATTGCTATTGCTAAGACTTCCAATACAATATTGAACAGGAGCGGTGATAGTGGGCATCCTTGCCTAGTTCCTGTTCTTAAAGGGAATGCCTTTAACCTCTTTCCATTGAGAACAATGTTGGCTCTTGGGTTTGCAGAAATACTTTTTACTATGTTGAAGAAATTCCCCTCTAATCCTATTTTGTTGAGTGTTTCAATCAGGAAAGAGTGTTGGATTTTGTCAAAGGCCTTTTCTGCATCAATGGATAGGATCATATGATTCTTGTTTTTTGCTTTGTTAATGTGGTGAATTATATTGATTGTTTTTCTTATGTTGAACCATCCTTGTGTACCTGTTATGAATCCCACTTGGTTATGAGTAACTATTTCTTTGATGCATCGTTGGATTCTATTGGCCAGTATTTTATTCAGGATTTTTCTATCTATGTTCATAAGAGATATTGGCTTATAGTTTTCTATTTTGGTGGTGTCCTTTCCTGGCTTTGGTATCAAGGATATGTTTGCTTCATAGAATGAGTCTGGGAGAATTCCATCATTTTCTATTTTCTGAAATAGTTTATGTAGAAT
>NW_006400131.1:634822-645613 GCF_000299155.1 Elephantulus edwardii
ATTTTTAGTCTTTCTTTATCTTCATTTTTCAGATGTGTCTCTTGTAGGCAACATATTGATGGATTTTGGGTTTTTTTTACCCAGTCTGCTACTCTTTTACTCTTCAGGGGTGCATTTAAACCATTCACATTCAATGTGTTTATTGAGAGGTAAGGTTTTTTTTGCCATCATTGTGTTCAATTCTTTTTGGCATTGTGGCTAGTTATTTTAGTCCATCCTGTTTTTTGTGACATCTCTGTATGAAGGGTGTCTCTCAGTGTTTCCTGTAAGGCTGGTCTTGTTTTTACAAACTCCCTTAGTTTCTGTATTTCTGGGAATATCTTGATTTCTCCTTGATATTTGATGGACAGTTTTGCTGGGTACAATATTCTTGGTTGACAGCTGTGTTCTTTGAGTGTTTGATATATGCTATTCCATTGTCTTCCTACTCACATGGTTCCAGCTGAGAAATCGGCACTTAGTCTTATCTCCTCTCCCTTGTAGGTTACTCTTTTTTTCTCTCTCCCTGCTTTCAGAATTCTATCCTTATCTTTGGTTCTGGCAAATTTGACAATGTTGTGCCTTGGTGTTTTTCTTTTAGGGTCTGTTCTATATGGTGTTCGTTCAGCTTCTTGAATATATATTCTTTCATTCTTCATTATGCCTGGAAAGTTTTCTTCTAGTAATTCTTCCACAACTTTTTCATTGTCTTTACTTGCTTCTTCCTTTTCTGGGATTCCAATGATGCAAATATTATTTCTTTTGATGGTATCACACATTATTATTAGGTTTTCTTCTGTTTACCTTCTTTTTTGATTCTGCTTTTTGTTCAGTCAGATCTGTAGTGATAATTCTGTCTTCTGTTTCACTGATTCTGTGCTCCCTCTCTTCAACTCTGTTTGTGTGTCCCTCCATCATGTTGACAGCATCAGAAACCTTAGACCTCATATGTTGGACCATAGTTTCTTGTTTTTGCAGTGTCTCTAGTGCCTCATTTGTTTTATCTGCATTGTTTTTGATTGTTTTTTTAAGCTCCTCCTGATTTTTGCTAGCATTGTCCCATAATTCATCAAGTTTCTTTTTCAGCCATTGAAAATATTAAATCATTGTTCTTTTAAATTCTGTGTCAGAAACTTCCATCAGACTTGCTGGCTTCAGGAAATCCATTGCTACTGTGTCTTCTTTGGAGGGTAATACCTTGCTTTGGGCTTGTGGGACAAGTGAAGTACCCTGTTTTCTTCATGCCATTGATGTGGCAGAATTTTTTGTGTCTGAGGTGGTAGCTGGTTTTTTATTTGATGTCACTTCTTCAGGAGAAGATTGGGCAGGAATATGAGCAGATGCATGTAGGGTGCATGCATACTCTGATGCTCGCGTGAGTGGGGAGGGAAGAAGCACACACTGATACATGCAGGTAGGGGTACGGAGGAACCTAAATAATAAAGGAGGAAGTCTGTTGTTCCCTTTTCGAAATGGCTTCCCCACTCTTTGGAGATGCTCAGGATTTCCCTGCTATTTGAGTTAGTGGGCCCCACGTGGTCAGGCCAGAAACCAGTTTGTTTCCCCACTTAACTTAATCCTCAGTGGTACATGAGTATTTCAGGGGAGGTTGATAAATCTTACAGATCTGGTATATATGATTGTCTTCCTGGCCGAAGGCCTGAGGGCCCAAATGGGGGCAGCTGGGTCACAAGCCTGGCCCAGCCCTCCCTCAACCCTCACAGGTTTCCCACTAAAATCCAAGTTTTTAAAGATGGCCAAGACAGAATAAATTTTTTTAAAATTCTAACTTTCTCTCCTCCTGTACCAGTTAGATCTGATTTGACAGTACACACATAAAAAGTAATAAAATAAAATAAAAATTTTAAAAAATCCAACTTTCTTTTTTTTTTTAGCATGCAATGAACATGATGAAGAAATGTTTTGTCTTGAAGCTGCTGGAAGAAATGTGATTTTATTCTCTATGTTTATAGGTCTAAATGCCTTAAAAGTCTCTCTTAGAGGTGTAAACATTACAAGCTTAATAAGCAGTTTTCAAGAATGTGCCTGTGGTGGTGGTTGTTTTTGTTTAGACCTAGTGGCCCTTCTTTCATAACTCCTGATTATATTAGTTAATACAAGAACAAACTAAGAGTGAACGTAACCCTTTAACTGCTCAGTAAACTCTTCACAAAGAGAATTTGAGTATCAGAACAGCAGATGTTTGTTTGTACTTGGCCTTCATCATCTTTCAGCTTCTGCACTTGAAAATGTGGAGGTATAGACTCCTGTGAGTTTAATGGGATTTCCAGATTTCTGTATTTTATTCCAGAGTGTTTCAACATGAAGCTTTAGGGAATGATGCCATCTCCTGCTGCCTCAGTTTGAGATTTCTTCTTGATGAGCACTATTAAGATAGAATTCAAGGCAGCATAACCCTTTTCAAATTCCCATTGCAAGCACATTACTCAAACTGGATGCTACTCATTTGTCTTTGTATTACTTGCTTCCCAGGACCAAAGCACCACAAACTGGGTGACTTAAACCAGCAATAATTTATTATCTCACAGTTCTGAAGGTGAAGTATTGCTGTGTTGGCTCTGTGTGAGGCTTTAAAGGAAAATCTCTTGGCTGCCTCTCTCTATCTAGCTTCTGGTAGTTCTGGGCATTCTTCGGCTTGCAGCTGCAGGATCAAATGGCATCCTTCCTGTTTCTCTGTTTCTGTGTATATTCTTTCCTAACTCTAGTCATATAGAATTAGGATAGGTTCAGGGTGCACCCCTCTCTAGTGTGACTTCATGTAAACCTAATGATGACATCTCCAAAGATTCAAAGGGTCGTATTTCCTGCTTAGGGAAGGTATGGGAAGTAGGATTTCAGTGCATCTTTTGAATGGGCATAATTCGATTTCTAAGACTAAAGTCAGTCTGATTATTCTCTTTTATTGGCTACTCCCTCTTGTCTTCACACCCTCCCCATTCTATCAGTTAGGCATGCCCTGCTCCAGATGGTTAATGCACTGCACTTATTGTCTCATAATCCATTACCTCTAGATTTATCCTCCCTTCCCCTAATCCATTACAGTGTTCATTGTTTGTTTATTCTATTCTTGCTTTTCTTGTCCCCCTCTCACCTATTTTTATAACAGTGGTCATATTTGAACAATCCTGTTTTTATAATCGTTTTAATAATACTATATTTGTCCTTTTGTGACTGAGTAACTTCATTCAGCATAATGGCCTCTAGACTCATACAGACATATTTTATGTGTTTCGTGAGTTTCTTCATGGTTTTTGAATGTTACCTGTTATTCCAATTTCCTTACCCATTTGTTTGTTGATGGACTCTTTGGCTACTTCCATCTCTTTGGTGTTATGAATAATTCTACAGTAATAGGTAAGCATACATCTGTTGTGTAACAGCTCTGATTTCCTTTCCAGGAGTAGACTTTCTGGATCAAATTATATTTCTATTTTCAACCTTTTTAAGAAATGCTAGACTGCCTTACATGGTGGTTGTACCAGTTCACATTGTCACAAACAGTGATTGGTAGTTTAAATCTTTCCGCAACTTGAGCAGTATTTGTTACTTGCACTCGGTTAAACGTTGCAGTTTTGCTGGGGTAGGATACTACACATTTTGGTCTTGATTTGCATAAGAGAGCTGAACAATAACTAAGAATGACAAAAAAAGAGTTGATTTCTTCAAATTGTTGTGCTGGAGAAGAGTCTCAAACATAGCATGGACAACCAAGAAAACAAAGAAGTCTGTTTTGGAGAGGGTGAAACTAAGTTTCTCCTTGGAGGCTAAAACTGTGAAGCTCTGTCTCACATACTTTGGGTATGTGGCCAGGAGAAATCAGTCCGTGGAGAAGGACATCATACTTGAAAGGGTGGAGATACAACGCAGGAGAGGAAGACTTCCAATCAGATGGATTGACACAGTTAAATGCGGCAGTGGGAGTTGGTGTGTTGGAATTAGTGAGACTGACTCAGGAAAGGGCAGGGTTCAGAGGTGCTGTACATAGGGTCACTACGGGTCGCAGGCAACTCGAGGGCACACAGCAATAGTAGTTCATTTTGAACATTTCCTTATGTGTTTGTTGACCATCTGAGTATCCTCGGTGAAGAGTCTTTACATGTGCCCATTTTTTTTTTACTTACACTATCAGCATTTTTCTTGCTGACATGCTGTAGAATTTGGTAAATTTTAATTATTAGCTCCTAGTCAGATATGTCATTGTCAAATATATTTTTCCCAGTCTACTTGCTTCCTTTTCACCATATCGGAGAAATTTTTTAATTTTTTTTGTTCAGAATAAATAAGCTATTTATTATACAGAATATACATGAGGTTCAGAATATACTTGTCTGAAGAATATTTTTTTTTCTGAAAAGATGAAAACACTTCTAGTGATTTGAAAGTTGATGAAGCAGAAACTGATAATTAACCACCAAATTGGTAATGGTAAACTGATTACAGTCCCAGCCTTATCCACTCCACAGGAAGTCTGAGGATGGGTATGTTGCCATATGACCAAATACACTATTAGTTGTGTTTTGTGGGTTTTTTGTTTTTAAATTTTCTATTGATTTGCTTACAAAGTTTACATACTTTGTGTTTTACTATTTTATTCATCCACATTGTGTTTCTTATAGTCATCCCCAAGCATTATGTTTTAAAAATTAATCACCATTGGACCTTGCCCATCATTACCCTGTCTTTTCAGGTCCCTACCAGATCCCTCCCGTATCTTTCACTCTCTCCCTCTACCCACCAAATTATGCAACCCTGTGGTTTCACCCTTACCCATCCTTGGCCCTGTGCTCTACCCTTTATGCCCCTTGGGTCCCTAGAGATGTTTTACTGGTTATCCTTCTATTTTTGCAATAATGGTCTTATGCAGCATTTATCCTTATGAGACTGTGTTCATTCATTCAACATAATGCTCTCCAGTTCCTCCCAAATTATGTAGTATTTTTAAAAATCCTTGCTCCTGAGGGCTGCATTATTTCACTGTGTGAATATACCACAATTTATCAATCCATTCAGTTGTAGTTGGACATTTGGGCTATTTCCATGTTCTTACAATGGTGAATAATGCTGCTGTGAGCACTAGTGTACAAATCTCCATATATGTCTCAGTTTTAATTTCTTTGGGTTATATTCTTAGTAGTGGAATATCTGAGTCATACAGAGTTTCTCTGTACAACTTTTTGAGGAAACATCAAACTGTCTTCCAGAGTGATTGTATTATTTTATAATTTTACCAGTAATGTTTGAGAGTTACTACCTCTTCACATCCTCTCCAACATTTATTAATTGCTGCCCTGCTAAACTTTGTCACTGCTTCTGGGGTGAGATGGTATCTCATTGTGGTTTTGATTTGCATCTCTCTTAATGCCAGTGATTCTGAACATTTCTTCATGTGTCTGTTGGCCATCCGAATGTCTTCTTCTGTGAAAAGTCTTTACATGCTTTTTGGCCATTTTGTAATTGTGTTATCAGTCTTTTTCTTTGGAGGCCCAGGAGTATTCTGTAAACTTTTGTTATGAGATCCTTGTCTGAGCTGGTATTGCCAAATGTTTGTTCCCATTCAGGTTTTCTTTTCATCCTGTTGAAAAAAGGTTTTGGTGAGCACAGAGATTTAATCTTTAGAAGGTCCCATGCATCAATTGTGTTCTCTTCATATTGTGTAATTCTGGCTGTATTTGGCAATCTCTTTATATCATAGACTAGGCCTTCGAAGCTTGATCCCAGTTTGTCTCTTATGAACTTTATGATTTGGGGCTTTACTCCCAGGTCTCTTGGATTTGATGTTTATAAGATCCCATTCATCTATTTATCTCTCTTAGTTGTATATTTTGGCTGTGTTTGAAAATCTATTCATGCCATAGACTAGGACCTCTAAATTTGTTCCTGTTTTCTTCTCTGGCGATCGTTTTAGCTTTTGGTTTTATCTGTAGGTCCTTGATCTACCTTGAGGGTTTTGTGGGGGTTTTTTGTATATAGTGTCAGATGTGGATTTTGTTTCAGTTTTCTGTAGGTAGATATCCAATAATTGCCAGTACCATTTTCTAAAATGTCATTTCCCTGGTTAATAGTGTCCATATCCTTGTCATAGAGGAATTGACTGTAGGTAGATGGATTGATTTATTAATTCTATCTCACTGGTCTATGTGTTGCTATACCAAAACCATTCTGTTTTGGATATTGTAGCTATGGAGTAGGTTTATAGATGCCTCCCAGTTTAATTTTTTTTTGCCTCTTTTCTTTCCAAATAAATTTATAAATTGCTTTTTCTATCTCCCTGAAGAATGACATTAGCTCCTGTATTGAGATTGCATTGAATGTATAGAAGGCTTTTAGTAGGATTGTAATTGTTTAGAATATTGAATCCATGGGCATGATATATCCTTCAATATCTGGTCTCTTTTTGTTTCTTGGAATAGTATTTTGCAATTTTCTGATCAAAATCTTCTGTGTCTCTATTTAAGCTTATTCCTAACTGTGGAGAAAATCACCTGATTTTTTTAAATGTTGATCTTGTATCTTACCACTCTACTGAATTATTCTACTGATTCTAACAGATATTTTTGCTGAGTTTTTAGGGTCTTATATTAACAGATATTTTTGCTGAGTATTTAGGGTCTTATATGTATATATAGCAACAGAACAGAAACTGAACATGTAGAAATAGAAACAGAATGGAAAGATGTTTATCTGTGTTTTATTGACTATGCGAAGGCCTTTGACTGGGTGAATCATAACAAATTAGGGGTAACATTGAGAAGAATAGGAATCCTAGAACACTTAATTATACTTGTGAGAAACTTAGACCAGGAAGCTGTTGTCTGAAAAGAACAATGGAACACTGCATGATGTAAACTCTAGAAAGGTGTGAAATGAGATAGTATCATCTCTCACTACCTATTTAATCTGTATGTTGAATGAATTATTAAAAAAGGTGAGTATATGAAGAACAATGTGGTATCAGGAAGACTTATCAACAACCTACAGTTATGCTGATCATACAATCTTGCTTGCTGAAACGGAAGAGGACTTGAAACATTTAATACAGAAGATTAAAAACGGTAACGTTCACTATAGATTACATCTAAACAAAAATCCAAAATACTCACCTATGGAAGGGGTACACAATTAACATGAAGTAGATTAAGAATTTCAGATTTTATTTGTCTTGTGAAATAGTTTATGTGATTTAAAATGGAATAATTTAAAATGTATTTTAATCATTTTAGTTGATCTAAGTTGTTGATTTTTAAGCTTCAAAATACATACTTAAGAATCTCTGTTTTTCTTTTTTAGGTTCAAACCCAAGTTATCCTGATGTAATTTATGAAGGTAGCTATCATTTTCCTTCATTTTGTATTTTTTTCCAAATCTTCATCTAAAATGAAATAAATCCACTGAAAGAAGACCATTAAATTCAGTTAAATATGTCCTTCAAGGATTATACATTTCAAACAGTATTTCAAAAAATCATTCAATATTGATGACCATTTTCCCTTGACGTATACGGTGCCTGTAAATAGCACTTTCTCTCTCTGCTGTATTCTTGGAAGTAGTAAATCCATTCTGCTGTAACATATTTTATTTCCATAATTGGGAACTAATTACCTGTTTAAAAGCCATGACTAGGAAGTGAACTGAGTTGTATCAATTAGAATGTTTCTAGCTATGATCATAAACCTAATTCAAATTTGTTATGTATTGAAGAAGTCTGGCTTACATACAAGAAACTCAAGGGAAAGGCATGTTCAAGGGCTGCTTAAGCAGCAGTTCAAACATTTAATCTGAGACCAAGTTTTCATCATCTTTCGACTGCATTTTGTACCAGCTTCATGGAAGGCTGGTTTCTTTTATGATTGTAAGATGATATCAGTAGAGTTCCAACCTACGGTCATTCCCATTAATGGGCATAGGGGAAAACTTTCTGAAACGCGATTCAGAAAAAAAGACAATTTTCCCAGAGACTCTCACCAACCCCTCTTTGTATGGAATTCAAGACCTAGTCTAACCATGATCTATTCTCGTTTCTATTACTGATAATAGGGATGGGTTTAGCCCTTGACTAATGCCGTTTACCCCTAAAAGGAGGCTCAGCTTCCCCTAAAGCAGATGGTCTCCTTGAGAGGAAATAATTCTTGAACAAAATGGAGTTCTCTGAGGAACACAAGGGAGGGAATTCCTAATGTGCCCTGCATTAGCTTTACTCTTTGTTACTTTGTTTTTCTAAGTGTGAGTGCCACCTTGAAAAACAATTTATAAACTACCTTCCACACTTTGAAAAGTGGGAGACTAAATTTCCAGATGTATTTTTATATTTAAGATTGATTATGTTAGAGTTGCCTTTCTCAGACAGACCATATATTTCTATAAGATAGTCAGTCTATCCTTAGCCTTTATCAGGGAGCTCTGGTAGTCCACAGGGGCCTGTGCTGCTGACCAAAAGGTGATGCCTCTCTAGGGGTTCAAATCCATCAGCTGCTCTGCTGGGGAAAGTTTCATGATCTTTTCTCAAGAGATTTACTGCCTCCGTAAACTCCCCAGAGGGTTAACTATGAATTGGTTCTAATTTGACAACAATGGGTTAATAGGTTTATATGTAAATATTTATGTATATTTAAATACTTTTGTAAACATTTTTAAAATGAAAATATTTCTTTTCCTCAAAATGTATTTTTATATGTATCTTACATGTATGTATTCATCATGTAACCCTGGCTAGTTTTAGCAGAAAATTATAAATTCTCTACCTACTTTATGCATGTTAAGCCACATTTCTTCCAACTTGTGGTTAGGATGATTCTGTATAGAAGTTTTAATGTTCTTCATTCTATTTTTTCTCAACATAATTTGAAGAAGCGATATCTTAAATTGTATCATAGAAAGGAATAAAGCTTGAGTTATGATTTTACATTTTATAATTATTTTTTGGACCCTATCTAATAAAATTATTATATACAATCTCATTTTATCTCTGTGGGCCATGATAGTAAACTCTACCTGCTAGTTTAGATAATCAAACTTGTTTGAAGACGGGCTTTGGATTGACAAATCCTGTTTAAATCCTTGTTCTTAAATGTTAGTTTGTACTTATTTGAAACAGCAAGCAGGTAGAAAATATCTCCTTTTTTCACTTATTTTTCGTTCACACGCAGTGGTACACTTGGCTAATAAAAAAATAAGTTTGTCTCAAGATGAACCTCATAATATCTAAGGAAAATTAGATGAGGCTGAGTTATTGAGCCAACCTGTTCATGACTCAAGGTGATGGCATCTTACCTATTTTAAATGCATATTCCAATATTTTAACATCATCTGTAATATTTAACAAAGTATTTTGTATGTACTCTTCCTGGATGATACCCTTGATATCCTTCCACAACTCGTCTGGTCCTCGCTCATTAGTGTTCAAGGCCTCAAATCTGTTCCTGAGATGGTTCTGAAATTCAGGTGGGATAGACTCAAAGTCATATTTTGGTTGCCTTGGATTTGGTTTAATTTTCCTCAACTTCACCTTGAACTTACATATGAGTAGTTGGTGGTCTGTTCCATAATCAGCTCCTGGCCTAGGTTTTCACAGCTGATATTGAGCTTCTCCAGAGGTTCTTTCCACAGATGTAATCGATCTGATTCCTGTGCATACCATCATGTGAAATCGAAGTATATAACCTGTGTTTTATTTCTCTTAAAAAACGCATCTGCTATGAGTAAGTCATTGATTGTGCAAAATTCAATCATTCTATCTACAGCTCCATTTCTGTCACCGAGTATGTTTTTCAACTACTGAATCTTCTTCTCTGTTCCCAACTTTTGCATTCCAGTCACCCATTATTATCAATGCATCTTGATTGCACGTTCGATTGATCTCCGATTGTAAAA
Organism: Elephantulus edwardii; assembly: GCF_000299155.1. Lineage (NCBI taxonomy): Eukaryota > Metazoa > Chordata > Mammalia > Macroscelidea > Macroscelididae > Elephantulus > Elephantulus edwardii. The sequence continues at coordinate 644,690 of NW_006400131.1, forward strand.
GTTGGTAAAAATCTTCTATATCTTCTTCCTTGGCTCTGGTTGTTGGTGCATATATCTGAATGATAGTGGTATTCACTGGACTTCCTTGTATGCATATGGACATTATCCTGTCACTCACAATATTGTACTTTAAGATGGATCTAGCAATGACTTTCTTAACTATGAAAGCAACCCCATTTTCCTCACCTTTTCATCTCCAGAGTAATATATCATATGATCATCGACTCCAAATGCCCCATGCCAGTCCATCTCATCTCACCAATGCCTATTATGTCAATATTTATGTGTTCCATTTCTTCCTTAAGAATATCTAATCTTCCTACATTCATGCTTCTCACATTCCATGTCCCAATCACTAGTGTCTGCTTACAACTGTTCCTCTTCCTTTGTGTTTCCAACTTGAAAGCTCAACTTCAGTTGCCTTTTCTGTTATCTACATGTGTTCAGTTGTACACAGGGTTTTCAGAGTCCTGCTATTTCAGAAGTGGATGGCCAATCTTTCTTCCTAGTCTGTCTTAATCTGAATGTTCAGATTTAGAGAAGTATCAGGCAGACTAGCAAGTAAAATATATATCCCTTATTGTGGAGTTAACCATTAGTGTCAGTGTTGTCCCTGCTTTTGGCACACGTGTCTTTACCCACATATTTCCCTGCTCCACCATCCAGCAGAATACCCATCCACTTTTCCCCACTCCCTTTACATCTATCTCCCATTGACCAGCCCTTGATCTAATAGCTTATATATGAAACTTCCTTGGCTTCTGTGATTCAAACACATCAGCTGCTGGTAGCAAAGACCAAAATGGATGTCAGAAGAGACTCTGAAAATTGCACTGGAGTGCAGAGAAGCCAAAGCACAAGGAAGAATTCAAGATACTAAAGAGTTGATTAGAAGATTTCAAAAGGCAGCACGGGATGACAAAG
>NW_006400131.1:646881-652087 GCF_000299155.1 Elephantulus edwardii
AAGGAGGATAGAAGGAGAATTGATGCCTTTGAGCTTTGGTGCTGGAGAAGAGTATTGAGAGTACCATGGACTGCTAGGAAAACAAGCAAATTCATCCTGGAAAGGGTTAAACCAGGTGGCTCCTTGGAGGCAAGGATTCTGAGGCTCCGTCTAACATACTTTGGACATGCTGTGAGGAGAGACCAGTCCTTGCAGAAGGACATCATGCTTGGGAGGGTTGAGGGACAATGCAGGAGGGGAAGGCCCTCTATGAGGTGGATTGATTCAGTGACTGAGTTAATCTGGATGGGAGTGTCAGAGACAGTGCGATTGGCACAGGACAGAGCAGAGTTTAGGGCTGTCATACATAGGGTGACTATGAGTCGCAAGCGACTCGATGGCACATAACAACAACAAGAACAACATTTTGTATGACTTTTTTGTACGTAGGAAGACCCTCAATGAGGTGGATTGATTCAGTGACCAGGGTAATGGGGGTAGGTGTATTAGAGACAGTAAGATTGGCACAGGATAGAGCAGGATTTAGGGATGTTGTGCATAGGTTTGCTGTGAGTGGCTGGGAACTAGACAACACAACAACAACTTGTCTAGTAAAACTTTAACAAGTAGCAATGACAGTTCTCAGCCTATTAGTAATTCTGAGACTAAAATACTGGCAGTATTGTAGTTTCATACGGATTCTGATTCTACAGTCTTGTCTAGTTATCTGCCTCTTACCTAGATTACATGCACCTTCCCAGAGAGTCAGGATTGCTGAGTTCATGTCGAGGCCCTGCAACCCTTTTCTGATAGGGCCTTAGGTCATTTAACTGAGCCAGATCTACATCTATCATCCATGAAACTGGTTCAGATTTATCAGTTCTGAAGACTTTTCAAATACATAAATCTATTATTCTTAGACAACTGATTACCTTTCGTGTTTCTTTTAAGCAATAATTTAAAGAAAGATAAACCATTGTGAGCAAAGGGAAAAAGTAATTTTGGCTTAGAATTTGACCAGGAGAACACTAATGTACTGAGCACACTATAAAAAAAGTGTAACTGGTGCACTCTCACCGTTTTGGTGGACTTAACATTGGCAGCCAATCTCTGGTCTTCCTCAGTTGGGCCCTCAGTGGATTGGAACCTTTGAGATTAGTCTGGCTGTGTTCTGAGTCTTGTTGTGGTTCTGTAGCCTCAAGTTGGTGGGGCACCCCAATGACAACATCCTGATCTCTTCTCTTTCCCTGTTCTTCAACAGAAGATTATGGGACTACAGTGAACGACACCACAAACAGAAGTAATGGAATCCCTTCCACAGATGTGTCTGACAAAGCTGGACGAGAACATCTCTCGGTAAGTGTGAAAAGTACGTGTATCCAGGCTTGGTTCTGAGCAGGTGACTGCTCCAGTGTTGAAAGACTCTTTCAACACATGTCCCAGCAAGACATTTATAATGTTCCCATGTAAATGTTCCATTAAAGATCAGAGAAATCAATGGAAATAGTTATAAAAAGTTCTATGCATGCATATATAGTTATACAAACACTTAATAAGGGAGCTCTGGTGACTTAATGCTCAGGAATTACGCTGCCAATCCGAAGGTACAAGGTTTGGATTCTCCAGCTGCTCCACAAAAGAAAGATGAACAATCTCCTGTGAAATGTACTGCCTTTGAGAACCCTCTGGAGAGTCAACTCTGAGTCAGCTCTGCCTCTATGGTACTTAACAGCATATCTATCTATAGCTATATCTATCTATACACAGAGAGAGAAAGAGAGAAAAGGCGAGAGAGAGAGAGAGAGAGAGAGAGAGAGAGAGAGACACTTAATTGGTTTTTCTTTTTGGATCACTTTAATTGTAAATTTAAATGGTTATTATTTCAAATATCTGTCCTTTAATAGATATCACTAGAAGGACAAGAAACTGGACTTTGTTTTCTGGATCTGATATGGTGTTTGTTTTGCATACCTTTGCATCTCTCTGCTTAACTTTTTGATAGACATTTGAGTTTCTGTTAAATCTAAGGGATCATCAAGTTCTAGAAGGGACAGAGGTAGAAGGATATAAAAAGATGAATCAAACTACCCCCCCTGTGGGAGCTCATGCTACTGCTGGAGCCCTGAGATGCTGTGTTGGTGTTACCACTGTAGAGTCAGCTGAGTGCAGGTGTGCACTGCCTGGTGTCATGCTCTCTGGTGTGTGAGTCCATTGCTTCAGCGTTTTGTAGTGCCTTCTGTGCTAGGGAGCACACCTTCAGCACCATATTTGACAGTGTGTTATAATCCGCAAAGTGTCATGGCCTTATTTTGGTAAGTACATTTCCAGGTCTTCTTCCTTGTCTCTCTTAGTTTGGAAATTCTCTGAAACCTTCCCAGCATGAGTCACCCTACAGGTATTTGAAATACTGGTGGAATAGCTTCCAGCATCAGAGCAACATACAAGCCTCGACAGTAGCACACACTGGCAGACAGGTGGAGGAGGAGAGACTACTAGTACCTATACTGCAAGTAGGAAATGAACATTGTAATGTGCAAAATAGGGGCTGTTTTGCTCTTTCCTGTTGGGAGACTTGGAAAATCATTTTTTTACAGATGGCATTTTAAATGGTCTGTGCTGGAATTTGAATATAAGGAATGAGAGAAAGGGACACTCTGATGGACCTGGACATTGGTGCTTGTTGGGGATATGCTGTGTAAGGGCAGCAGTAATAGCAAAGTAGGAAAAGTAGATTGTTGCCAGTTTCTTAATGTTTTGTAAAACAACTTAAGGTGTTTATTTATTGCTTCTTCTTGTTGTTGTTGTTGTTGCATGCTGTTGAGCTGGAACTGTCTCATAGCTGACCCTCCTGTGGGTTTTCAAAAGCTGTTAATTTCATGGGAGATCACCCATCTTTCTCCCATCAAGCCACTGGTGTGCTTGAACTATGAACCCTGGTTTGGCAGTGTAATTCCTTACAACACCAGAGCTCCCTGTTTATTGCTTGGCAAGGAGGTATTGAAGGGGGAGTGCGTGCTAGTCACATGACCAGAGATTTGTCTGTTAGTCCCTCAGTTCAAAGCCCTATAAGGCGTCCTTGACTCTTCTTTTCACAGTCATCTAGATTATCATCACATCCTACAAGCTCTGGCTCCGTCTGAATTGAACTCCATCTTCTGTGCCTCTCTCTGCCGCCAGAGCAGCCAGGAATTGGCAGCTCCTGATTTAGCGAATCAGACTTGTTTGGAGATATGGCTTTGTGCTGAGAAACCCTGGTTAGAACATTGTTTTTGAAGTGTTAGTTCGCACTTAGTGGCACACAGTGTAGTGTGTGTGGAACAGTGGTGAAGTCCCATCTTCCAGGCAGGAGACCCAGGTTCCATTCGCGGCCAGCTCACCTCATGTGCTGTCACCAACCTCGGCCAGTGGAGACTTGCATATTGCTATAATGTTGGGTGATTGTTAAAGAAGGTGCTGGACTAAGATGGACCAGAAGGAGAGGCCTACAAATTTACTTCTGAAAATTAGCCAGTGTAAATCCTATGAGTCACAGTAGTCCAAGTTGTGACTCACCATGCAAGTGGCTCAGGATTGGGCAGTGAAGTTGGGCATGAAGTCACCATGATTGGGAACCAACTTGATTAAGCAATAACTTGGTGCAGCATTTTGCCTTGGTCAGCAATGACAGCAGTGCAATCCGACTTCCCACTTGTGCCTCTGTGACCTCAGGAAGCACATATGTCTGAACCTCCTCTCCCACTTGAATCACCTCACCTTATTATTGCATTTTGAACTTGAAATGACTTTGTCTTGACCTGTGGCATATACAAACACACATGCGCTCTGAGCTTGCGGCCCTGTCAGTGTTCATAAGCTGAGCTCACCCCGACATTCCTAGATAGTGCTTCGTCCTTCTAACTCATGGCTCCAAGGGAACTCCAACTTCTAGTAGCAATAATTGCTGTTGTTAGATGCTGTCAAGTCCAGTATGACTTGTAGTGACCCTGGGAACAACAGATCTGAACCCTGTCCTACTCTGTGCCATCCTCCTCATCTCTGACACACTTGAGCCCATTGTTGCAGTCACTGTGTCAATCCTCTTTGAGGGTCTTCTTCTCTTTCACTGACTCTCCACCTTTTCTGATGTCCTCCTCCTGGGAATAACCTCTGCTAACAACATGCTCAAAGTATGTGAGAGGAAGCTTCACTAATCTTGACTGTAGCTAACTTAAAAGTAGTTTTATGCTGAATAATTTTCAGTGATACACCACAGTAGTGAGGAAAGTATAGGGAACTCCACTGTGTGCTTCATCTGGATTTTGCCATTTGTGCTTTTTCCTGATGCCTCTTAAAAATATTAGTTGTAGCTCAATTCTACAAGCTTGGACTTGTGCTTCCCTTTTTAAAGTAGAACCAATAACAAAGCCAGTCCCCATTGCATAGATCTTGACTCAGGGCTGCCCTTTGAAGGATGGAACTGTGTTCCGCAGGGCGCTCAGTGGCTCATCAGTGCTCCTGGTTTCAGAGGCACTTTGGGATGGACTTTAGACTCCAGCCTTCCAATTCCAGCTTGACGCTTTAACCATTTGCACCTAATGCCTTTCCATAACTATCATCATTTCTCCAAATTCTTAGAGTTTCCAGAGGCATGTGGTTTAGGAATTGGATTCCACACCTCCTTCCAAACCTGTTTTACAAGTGGGAGCTCCACCATACACTGTCCACAATGGGAAATCATTATGATATTTGATATCCCAATGGCACAAGGTTCAGCATCACAGAAAACCCAGGTTACTTCATGAAGCACCTTGACAAAGAATGATGTACAAAGTGGACGAATATTCCTCCAGATGTAACAGCACTAGTCCCATTTAGCAGTGGTTAAGTGTCATCAATTGATTTCACATGCAAGCAAGATTCTACTGAAGATTATCCAAAAAGGACTGGAACAGAACATCAGCAGAGAACTGCCAGAAATCCAGGCTGGGTATAGAAGGGATCATGGTACTAGGGATATTGTAGCTGATGTCAGATGGATCTTAGCTGAAAGCAGAGAATGCCAGAGGAATGTCTATCTGTGTTTCATTGATTATGCAAAAGCATTTGACTGTGTGGATCATAACAAACTGTGGCTAACTCTGAGAAGAATGGGAATCCCAGAACATTTCATCGTGCTAATGCGAAACCTGTACTTGGACCAAGAGGTAGTCGTCAGAACAGAGCAGGGCAACACTGTATGGTTCAAAAT
>NW_006400131.1:654319-656571 GCF_000299155.1 Elephantulus edwardii
ATTATACCTTTCACAATAGCTAATCACAAGATTAAATACTTGGGAATAAATTTAACCAGAAGTACAAAGGACCTTTTCCAAGAAAATTACAAAACAGCTGTCTCCATTGTGATGTGACCACATTTACGTAAAAAAACAATTTCCAAACAAGGTTGCATCCATAGGTGCCTATATTTCTTTTTTATTTTCTACTAGTTTATTTACAAAATTTGAATGCATTGTTTTCAGGAATAAAGGGACATTGTTCAGTCTATTACACCAACACCAGTTTTGTCCTGTGTGACTTTAAATGTGACAACGTGCTGTATCCAACTTCCTGTGTTACTGCAAAGCTGTCCACTGCGATTTGGTTGGTAGTATTTGAGAGTAGACTGGCACTAGGCTAGACTCCTTACATGAGGGTGAGATTGAGGCTATTTCTCTTCCTCTCTTGCCTCCATTATCTTATCTATGTAATGGGACAATTATAGTATATACTTTATGGGGTTGTTACTCAGGCTAGCAGAACCTGTATATATGAAACATTTGGAAACGTTCCTGGCATTTGGTAGCTGCTGTTTGTTGTTTTTGTTGTGTACCGTTGAGTTTTAAGAGACAAGAAGTCTCCTAAGAGGAGATTACCCACCTTTCTTTGGTGAAGCAGCTGGTGAATTTGAATCATGTGCCTTTGATTTGACAGCACCACGCCTTACCACTAAGCATTGCTATTGTTATTATTATGGATGAATTGTGAATTAATGAACTCTTTTAATGCATGTTTTAGTAGTTGCCAAGTTTTGAGCAAACTATTTGAGTAATACCTTGTATGTAAAGATGGATACTTGGCAATAAGTTGCTGAGAGAAAAGATACACATATTTTCAGTATTGATAGTTCCTGCCAAATTGCCCTCTACAAATGCTTTGCCAATACGCCTGCCAACAGTATGTGATGGTATCCATTTTTTAATATTCTCATCCATGCTGAATTTTATTAATCTTTTATATTTTTGCTAGTTTGGAAAAAAATAATATTTGATTAATAATAAACTCACAAATTATTGCCATTGAGTCAGAACCAATTCATTGCTGACCCTCCAGTAGTTTTTGGGAGACCGTAAAGCACACTGGAGGCGATTGCCCATCTTTCTCCCACAAAGTCACCAGGTGATTTAAACACTAAGATGTGCTGCTCCATTAACCATACAACTCCCCGTTTATAATTGTTATTATTAGGTGTCATTTAGTCAAGTATGACTCATTGCAACCCTATAAACAGTAGATTTGAACCCTGTCCTGTCCTGTGCCAGCCTCACAATCTCTGACACACTTGAGCCCATTGCTGCATTTACCATAATCAATCCACCTGGTTGAAGGTCTTCTTCTCCTTTGTCACCTCCCCACCTTTTCAAGTATGATTTTTTTCCCTCCAAGAACTAGCCTCTCCTAGCAGCTTGCTGAAAGTATGTGAGATGTTTCATCATGCTTGCTTCCAAGGAGCAACCTGGTGTGACCTTCCCCAAGACATATCTGTTTGTTCTTTTGGCTATCTGTGGGAAATTCAGTACTCTCTTCCAACACTACAGTTCAAAGAAATCATTTTTTCTTCTATCATCATTATTCATTGCCCACCTCTCAGAAGATAACTGAAAAGAACATGATTTAAAGCGGACACTCCTTAGCACTCAAACTAACATCATTGCTTCTCAGTAATTTGGAGAAGTCCCTAATTGCAGACTTTCCCAGTGCAATACATCTCCTGATCTCTTGACTGCTGCTGCCAAGTGTATTTATTATGGATCCAAGTAAGATGGAGTCATTGACAATTTTAATCTTTTTTTTTCCATCTTTTATGATGTCACCTATTAGTCCAGTGGTGAAAATACAGTCCAATTCCCTATAGACTAAACTAACTAAAGCTAACTATCTCTAGCATGGGATTTATAGTTCTTCCATGAAGAATAAATTTTTTAACTGAAAAATTATACATTTTATAATTTTATACTTTAACCTTTTGTTGTTGTTGTTATGTGCCATCGAGTCATTTGCGACTCATAGCGACCCTATGTACAAGAGCCCTAAACGCCATTCTATCCTGTGCCAATCTCACTGTCTCAAACACACTCATTGCCACCACTCCACTCACAGAATCGATCCTTCTCATCGAGGGCCTTCCTCTCCTGCTCCGTCCCTCCACTCTCCCAAACATGATGTCCCTCTCCAAGGACCAGTCCCTCCTTGCAACATGTCCAAAGTATGTCAGACGAAGCTTCAG
>NW_006400131.1:656671-664773 GCF_000299155.1 Elephantulus edwardii
ATGCTTGGGAGGGTAGAGGGACAGCACAGGAGGGGAAGACCGTCTATGAGGTGGATTGATTCAGTGACTGAGATAATCGGGATGGGAGTGCCAGAGACAGTGCAATTGGCACAGGATAGAGCAGGGTTTAGGGCTGTTGTACATAGGGTCGCTATGAGTTGCAAACGACTCAACGGCATATAACATCATAACAACAAGTGTCATCAATCGAATATGACTCATATTGACCTTTGCACAAAAGACCTGATGTTACTGTTATAATATTAATAATAATAATTCTGCATTCTCTATCATAGTTATTATTGAAGATTAATTGAAAAAATATATATAGCTATTAGAGAAGCACATAGTAAGTGTTCAGTGCATAAGAACCACTCTTATCATCCTCAGCATCTTTGTTTACAGAGAGAACCAACAATCCTAGCCGTAACTACCCGTCTTTCTTCCCTAGGTCTATGCTGTGGTGGTAATTGCATCTGTGGTAGGATTTTGTCTGCTGGTGATGCTGTTTCTTCTTAAGTTAGCAAGACACTCCAAGTTTGGCATGAAAGGTAAGAAGGGTTATGTTTATTTTACTTATTATGTGGAAACATTTTTGGCTTATGACTAATGTTAATTACCAGTAAAGTAGGAAACAGCTAAATTTACAATGAGTAGGATTTAAGGCTGAAAAAATAGCAACAAGGATATGACACTAAAAATCAAGACCTAGCAAAATAATGGTGATTACTCAGCCCTAGCCACCTTCCACTGAAGATGAAAAACTAGTATCAAGGGACTAATGGTAATAGCCAGTTGTGCTGGAAGTTTCCTTTGTTGCCAAATGGCCGACAGAGCTTGTTATGGACATACGTACTTTGTGCAGAAAGGTTCTTTCTACTAGAGTTCAACTTCCATATATTTAGAGGTTGCTGTTTGGGGTCTGTGGCTGCTGCTTCCTCTAGGAGCTCTGGTGTGTACTGTGTAACGTGCAGGACTACTAGCTGAAAGGTCAGTGGTTTCAACTCACTAATTGCTTTTTTTTTTTTTTTTTTGAGAAAGTTGGGCCGTCATCTCTTAAAAAGATTCCTGTCTTGGAGACCCTCGGGAAGGTGGCTCTGAGTTCCACTTAATGGCAATGGGTTGTTTATCGTTTTACTGCTTTTTCAAATATAAACAAGTTTGGGAAGAAAAATACAACTAGTCATTGGTGTTATACTGAAGTTTGTGAATGTATGACTTTTTTTAAGTGGAAAATTTCTCAGTTATAGATTAAAATGAGAGAATATTGTTCTCTAAGAATAGACACTTTATCTTTTAGGAGGATTTAAAGTAAGTTTTAGGGAAAAATACTTGTGTAATTACTCTTGTCAAAATATAAAGCTAAGAGTTTCAGTCACTTAAAAGCATGTGCTTTGGAGTTTAAATTGTATGTTGGCTAATATGCTAGTGATGTATTGTGTGTGGTCTCTTAAAAAGCCCCATGAATCTGTGAAAAAGGTTTGGCGGTGATTTTTGTTAGTTTTGTTGGGGAGCAAGTCTGGTGTGTTGTGTTTTATCCCTGTGATCCATTACAATGACTGTGATGTAGCTCGTTCTGCATGGAAGGGGATGTGTAAGCAGTAGTGAGATCCGGAATACGATGGGCACCAGGGCACATCAATGTCTTCTGCTTCTGATGTATCCTCTTTCCCTTGTAGGTTGTTGTTATGTGTCATCAAGTCACCCACAACTCATAGCCACCCTATTTTTTAGCCAGTCTGAATGACTCTAACACACCTATCCCCATTGCCCCAGTTACCCTGTCAATCCATCTAATATGGTGTCTTCCTCTCCTACACTGTCCTTCCACCTTTCCAAGCGTGATGTCCTTCTCTAAGGACTGATACTCCTGGCCACGTGCCCAGAGTATGTGAGATGGAGCTTCAAAATCTTTGCCTCCAGGAGAATCTTGTACTGTGACCAAAATCCTAAATCAGAAATGAACAGAGAGGATTAGTAGTCAACCAGGGTTAAAGTAATGCCAAACCTCCTCTTGATTAGCCTAGTGATGGATCCCTGACATCTTATGAAGAGGGAAATTCTTTCCTCTTCCAGTTGTAAATAAGGGTCAGAGAGAAATTGTGATTGTAATTCATTCTGCCACACTGATTCTCAAGCTCAGCTGTTTACATACAGATTGCAGAGTCTGCCCCTAGAATTTTGGTTTACTAGGTCTGGAGTAGGCTAAGGATTTGCCTTTTTCTTGCTGTTCACACTTCCTTTGAGACTCCCTGTTGTCTAGGCTGAACAGGGACTGACTGCGCTCTCTGAAACAACAAGGAGTGTGGGGCAGTGGCATTGCAAATACAACACCTGCATAACTGCCCTGGCCCGCCATGTGGTTTAGCTGGCACCCAGATGGCAGAGGCTGTTCCTGCCCAGACAGCCAGCTCCCTTCCCCAGCCTTGTGTGCTGTCGGCCTCCTCAGGGGCTTTTGTACTGAAGTGGTCCTTGGAGGGGATGTTCCCAGGGATAGGCTCCACCAGAAAGCCACATCATCACAGTCCAGTTTTCCTCTCTTGAGGGGTTTAACTTGAGTTTTTAATATGTACTAAAAAGAGAGGTTCTTCATGGAGCTCAGCAAAGTTTTAGGAATCCTTGAGGCAAAATTTTTAAATCTTTTCCCACTCTTGGTTTAGGAAAACAACTGGCAGAATTATCTGGAAATGTTAACATACTCATTGCAACACAGAGATGGGGGAGTAAAAGATTTTGTTTCAAGGATGGTTGTATTTCATATCGAAACTCCTGGCACTAAAGTGGAATTTGAGATTACCAATAAAACACCTATGCTTTTCAGTACAGTTTGAAAGAGGTTCTTACTGAATTAGCAGAGAGGTTTTGTTTAGCAAACAAGTAAATTATTTCCATTAGACTATGATGATATAATATAGTATGTTTCATTCCTGTTTTTTCTAAAATTCCTAAACATAATTGAAATCATTTGAGAAATTTTGTCTTGGGGAGTCATGTGCTTATTTATAAAAGCTAATTTTTTGCAAAGAATTAGCTACAGGTCTATCTGTATCATGGTTTGAATGAAACAAGTCTGAGTTGAGGTTATAGACTTAACAATTAGATGCTGAGTGGACACTCTTGGAGATCTAGATAATAAGATAGGGATGCTGAAGTAAGTACAGATAAAACTATACAAAGTGATACTTAAAAATTAATGTAAGTTAATGTACTTTACATGCTGTCAGGAGTGGGATTACTGCTGAATAGTATAGGCCTTAAAAAGGGAAGATTGTGTTAAAGCAGTGTTCTACTTCTGGAGGTAATCAGGACTTATTGGTTAATGTTTCTGAGTGACATTACTCTGAAATCTGCATGGCTTTAGCAAGACCCTTAGACCCTTGGAAAGGAGTAGTGGCTGGCACACAGATGCATTATCTAAACATAAATATTGTCCTCATGAGTACCTTTGACTCTGAGGAGATTCTGTACCCTTCCTAATTCTTCTCCTAGAGAGGCACTGAGACTGAGATAGCTGCTAGTTTATGGAAAGGCTCTTGTCGCTTTTTGCCCCATCTTATCATCACATCTGGCTAGGTGGAAGGTTGTCTTGAGTTGTCTGAGGAAAAAGATCTGAGGCTCTAGCTGTGAAAGATCAATCAAGACAACAGTTTGGGCAAAGTTCTTCTCTAACACACAGCGGCCACCCTGAGCTCGAGTGTAGGCAATAGCAACTGGAAAAAAATGGCTTTGCATCTAGTGTCCAGCATTGACTATTTTGATTTGGGGTAGCAGTCTTGAGATTACGATTTACCACTTCTGGTTTGAAGGACCCAGGATGATATGAACTAACCAGAAACCTCTTAAATCTACTGAAGCCAAGTGCAGGGCAACTCAAGCTTTCTGAATTGACCTGGGAACCCAACATTAGTTATGACATTGCTTCTATGGGAATATGATCTATCCTAATCCATAGGGAACTGGTTTGCTAGGCCAAGTACAGTGCTTTGCTGGCAGTTAGAATCCATCAGCAGCTTTATTGGAGAAAGTCTACTCCCGTGTGATTTCCAGCCTCAGAAACCCATGGAAGAGGGCGGGCTACTTGTGTTGGAACCTACTTGGCGGTAGTGAATTTGAGTTTTTTAAATCTCAAACTCAGTGGGTGTATTCTAAAATCAAGTTTAATTCACCAGTTGTAAAGATTTGCTTTTCTGTTCTGACAATTCACTGTAAACAAATGCTGATGATATAACCCAGAAAAGGTCAGATTAGCAGGACACTTTTTTTTAACCTTTGTTTCTGTTTGTTCATCATTACATTCCCAGTGACTAGCCCAAAATTGACACTCAGTAAGTGTTAAACTTTAGATGAATGATCAGTGAATTTGTAACTATATCCACTTTAGGTTGTTAATTGAAAAACAGTATTTGAAAACAAGCTAATACATAAATTGTTAAAAAAGAGATCCTGGAAATTTTCCAAGTTTCTAAAAGGGCCTTCCTCTGTTTTTTAGTAATTATTTCATCTAAATAATGGTCCTTTTTTCTAAGTGGTACAGCACTGGTCTGACAATTTGCCGTTCTGAGGTAACCTGGGGTTGTTGTGATACTGAACACTGTGCCACTAGGGTGTCAGATGCCATAATGATCTCACATATTGGACGGTGTTTGGTGGAGCTCCCTGATTTATCCAGTCTTGGAAGCAGGAATGCCATCCACTTCCTAAATAACAAGCCTCTGAAAACTCTATGAACTTAGAGAAATGACTATAATTATAGAATAGGATTCAGGTCTTTTGAATATAGGTTTGCTATAAGTCCTGCATGGCAAGAGGGCACTTAACAATAACAACAACAAATAATAATAATAATAATAATAATAATGGCCCTAGAGAGAAGAGTAATCGGTCCAGGTCTTGTCCTAGAACACTGACGACTTGTATTGTCTAAGAATATGTCTTTATCAGGTGCTGACAGTTGCAGGAGTTTGAGAGGGTAGTGCATGTCTCTAAGTGTCAACCTGTTTTTCAGTATCTGTTGATATATTTTTTTGGACTCCCTGAATGGTGCAAATGGCTAACAAGTTCAGGTATTTAACCAAAAGGTGGCTCAAGTTCACTTAGAGATACCTTAGATGAGAGGCTGCTGATCTTCTGAAAAATCAGCCATTGAGGTCCTTGCAGAGCACGTTTTATTCTGACATAGCAGAGCCTCTGTCATTTGAGTCACCATGACTTGGTGTCATCTACTTTTGGTAGTTCATACATTTTTAAGGTGAAAGGTGGCCACTCACTTCCTGTGCCTTTTACTGTCCCCTCCCCCACTAAGGGGTCAGCTGTGGGTTGGTTCTGACAGGATGAGACGCAGCAACAATCTAGCATTTAGTGACTCTGGTAGCGCAGTCTGCAGGTAGCTCAAAGGTGGCACCTCTGATGGTTCAAATCCTTCAGCAGCAGTTTGGGAGAAAAATAGACACTCGGCTCCTGAGTGGTCTTCAGGTCCTGAAAATCGCCAGGAAGGCCAGCTGTGAGTTGGTTCTGACTCTGACAGTGAGTTTGAGTGTCTGAGTATCGAAGCCTCAATGAGATGGACTGATCCAGTGACTACAACAGTGGGTTCAAGTGTGTAAGAGATGGTGAGGACAGTACAGGACAGGACAGTGGTCTCAAATGTGTCAGAGGTGATGAAGATGGCACAGAACAGGATGAGTTTGAGGTTTTGAGTGCTGAGGCCTTAATGAAATGAACTGACCCAGTGACTACAGCAGTGGGCTCAAGTGTGTGATGAGGGTGGGTGGTACAGTACAGGACAGGGTTCAAGCTGCTAGTCAAAAGGTCACTGTGAGTTGTACTTAAAGACACTTAACAACAACAGAGTTTGATGGCCCAGGTTCAATAGAGATGCCAAGAGGTAGAATTTCTCTAAGACCATTGCTTTTGTTTATTTCTGTCCCTTTATACCTTCTCTTTGGTCTTTGATTAAACTGGGAGTTATCAGGATTTCAGAAACCCTGAATAAAGGCACTCTGATAGGACTTGGACAGTTTTTCTGGGATTATTCATATGTAAGCTTAATATGGATTTAAAAAATGTTTAGCAAATCTATATATTATAACTCTATACATAAATGCATCATTTTATTCATTTTCTGCTAAAGTCTGTCTCTTATTTATTTTCATTTTCACTGAAATAGGAACTCAAAGAATTTTTCCAGAGCAACTTCATTGCCAAAGAAACAGGCATCCAGGTTCTTGAGTGTTCACACTTGTGTTGCCACTGAGTCTTGTGTTTAGCTCTCACATTGCTTTCTGGCTCCTCTCTTCACTAAAGTGGAGAAGTACATGTGACGGGGAAGTGGAAGCATCTAGGGGCACTAGGCCTGCCAAGGCTTCAGCAAGTGTTCCACATTGGGAGCTTTGCCCGATGGCATGGATGGTGCCCGACGATGGAAAAAATATAAAGGAGCCAGAAGGAAAGAGGGGCTTGGCATTCCTTATGCTGGTGAAAATAGTTTCTGCTATCAGCTTTATGCTACTTGAATTTCCTGATGTAAGTCCATGTGATATTTATTCTGTAAGCACTGATACACTCTTTGTCCTTTTAGCCTAAAATATCCAAGTGACCCTAAGAAACCCTTAGTGGATAAGCTAGGAAAGGAAGCTTTTCCCCTCTTGCAGTATTAACAGCCTGCGAGCCAGCTTGCCTCAGTGGCCTTCTGTCTATTCATAGAAACTGACCTCCACGCATTCTTCCTGATGTTTGAGCTTAGGATGTTACTGATTAGTAGCTGATGGAAAACTACACAGCCGAGGGAACAGATCCAGGCTCTTGTAACTACAGACTCCAGGCCCATTGTGTATTTCCCTTTCATTTGAACAATCTCCTAAATACCTTTAAACAACAAGCAAAAACTTGGTAATTCAGAAAAGATCATAAAGATAGTGGGGCCAGACAGATCTAGAGGGTGAAAAGGGGAAGCATATGATATACACCAGTTTCAGAAAGTTGAGGACATTGAGTTTAGCAGGTATTTGGAAGAACTTTTTGAAAAGGAAAAGATGTAGCTAAAAGTAAAAAACACATTTACAGACACATGTGTATGGCCAAACTGTTTTCCGTAAGATTTTTTTAATTGTTTTTTTTTTAAAAGTAGTATAAAAATTCTAACAGTAATGCATGGATGTGTCCTTATTTTATCAAAATCTCTAACAATTTAGAGGTATGTAGAAGTTTCTCACTCCAAAAGATAACCTTCTGAAACCACCTGAAATATATGTATCATGTACGTAATAAAAGACATAGCTTTATTTATTATGTTGTTGTTGTTATTGTTGTTGTTAAGTGTAATTAAGTTGACTACAACTCATAGAACAATGGATCTGAACTCTGCCCTATCCTGTGCCATTCTCATCTCTGACACATCCAAACTGACTGTTACAGTCATTGTGTCACTACATCTCATTGAGGGTTGCTAATACTCTCCCTCCCCAAGAAGGATGTCTTTTTCCAAGGACTAACCCCTTCTAACAACATACCCAAAGTATGAGATGAAGTTCTACTGTTCTTGCCTTCAAGGAGCACCTTAGCTGCACCTTTTCCAAGACATACTTTTTGTCATTTCTGTCAATTCATGGGATATTCAGCACTCATCTCCAACATCACAGCTCAAGGCATAGATTATTCTTCTGTCATGTTTATTAATTGTCCAACTTCCATAGGCATAGCAAATGATTGAGAAGACTGTGGCTCTAATCATGTACACCTTAGTTTTCAAATTGACATCTTTTCTCTTCAGCATTTTTGAGAGATGTTTGACAGCAAAGACGCATTTGTGTCTGCTGTCAGACACAACTTCATAATTTTGTTGCATGTAATTTTTGGAAACTGCAGGTCTAAACTGGGGTTCTGGTTCTAAGAGAGGGTCCTTTCTTATTGGTAGCCAGCTGTCTCCATTGTTTTTTTTCTATAATTATATTTTATTAATTTTCATAAACATTTACAGAGATTTTGGGTTTCCATTCATTCATTGTTGCACGATTCTCTCTACCCTCCTCCCAGTTTGTTCTTGTCCAAATGCCACAGTGCTTGTCAAAGCCAGTTCTGATTAATCTTCTTTGTCAGTGTGTCCT
>NW_006400131.1:669563-679368 GCF_000299155.1 Elephantulus edwardii
GTTGACTGTGGAGCCAAGCAAACTAAAACTGTTAACTATATCAATCTCTTCACCATCCATACTGATGCTACCAATTGGCCCAGTGGTGAGAATCTTTGTTTTCTTGATATTGAGCCTCAGTCCATATTGAAGACTGGTTACCTGTATATTTATATAGAGTCTATGCTGGAGAGGGTGAAAACAAGTTTCTCCTTGGAGACTAGGATTTTTAAGCTCTGTCTTACATACTTTAGGCATGTGGTCAGGGGAATTGGTCCATGGAGAAGGAAATCATGCTTGGAAGAGGGACAGTGGAGGAGAGGAAGATCCCGGATGAGATGGATTGATACTGTATGGTAACTGAAACAATGGGATTATGTATTTAGGAGTTAGTGATACTGGGTTAGGAATAAGATCAGGTTAGTGTTCAGAGCTATTGAACATAGATTGGGTCACCAAGAATCATGGGCTATTCTATGGATGATGTCTTTTGGACAACAGAAGATATACCTTTTATATAAGTACATTTGTTAACATTTACCTCTCTAACATTTGAATCTTGGATAGGAAGACAATCCTCATCTCAAGATGGTAAATATAGTTTTAAAATATTTTTTAAAAATAATTTTAATGAGAATTTACAGAGATTTTGGATTTCCATTCATTCATTGCTGCACTTCTCTCCCCGCCCAGCCCCCACCCCTGCTCACTCCTCTCTTTCAAAAGTAAAAGAAACACTCCTTCCCTGAAAATATTTTAATCCATTATTTTTACCCTGTTATTTTGAAAAACACTTAGTTCTTTAATCTTTTTTTATACTCATGGGGAGACCAGCTAGTGGCCTGATATCCCCAAGTAGGTGGAACCTGTCATCGGCCCACCTTTTGGGCAGAGCCAACTAGCAAACTCCTTACCATGGGTGGAGCCAATCAAAGAGCCTCCTCTTTATGAGTAGGACAGGTCAGCTGACTGCTTCCCCCCAGTCAATCAGAGGCCCTGCCTCCCATGGGTGGAGCCATTCAGCAAACTCCCTCTGGTGAGCTGAACTCTCTTCTCCTGGCCAGACCAGCCTGACCCTGCTGTATGTACCCTATTCACGTGTATGCTCTCCAGGTGGCCTCGACCCCATAGGTTGTGTACACCACTCTGTCTTTTTCAGGCTTCCTGTAAGTCCTTCTTTTCCCTTGGCTAGTTTGGAGATCTCCTTTCCTGTGAATGGTGAGTGGCCTACCCTGACTAAAGGGTGATGCGGTGGTAGAGTCAGGTGGTAATAAAATAATGATGATGATCAAGTTTGCACTGGATGAAATGTGACTCTAAACCTAGTAACCATAGTCAGAGACCTGGCCTGCCTGCCATCACAGGCACTGGGCCATTTTAGTATTATTGCCCTGGCATTACAGAGACTGAGTCCAAACCTCTGGTGAAGCCACTATATAGTTGTTCTGTGTCCTGGAGGAACTGACCCATAGCTGACCCTTGAGCAGGTTTTTATAGGCAGTAAATTATATTGGAGGATACTGCCCATCTTTCTCCCACACAGCCTCTGGTGGATTCAAATGGTATAGTTTTGGATTGACAGCACAATACTTTACCACTTAGTCATCAGAGTTCCCTAGTGCAGCCATAGGAAGGAGGGTAATTCATATTCAGATCTTCAGCCTGAGAAGTAACTCTTAACGTATTGACTGCCTCCCAAGATGCTCTCAGGAACACAGAGAAAAGTTCTTTGTGTGGAATACTAAAATTGAATGCAGTAATATAGATGGATTTTCTAGCCTATAATATTTTTTAGAAAGAAATTAGATTTTGCACTTGAGTAAATAATTGGCCCATCTTGACTTCCCTTAAACCTATAGCTACTTGTTTAAGTGACAGTGATGTGCTTGACTGCAAACCAAAAGATTGCTGGTTTGAATCCATTCAAAGATGTCATGAAAGATGTGCCAACCTGGTGATCAGTGTTCAAAGAGTCACAATCTAGAAACATCTATTGGATTATTCTGCTTTGCATATACGAGATCCCCCTGAGTCAAACTCATTTCTAGAGCAATTCACAGCAAACCTCTGATGAACTCATTCATTTAGACTTCCTTCCACACAAAATCACATAGTTAAATAAGGAATTTCAAAATCAGAATTGTTGTTGTTATGTGCTGTTGACTTTCCTGTGATTCATAGTATGACAGCTCTTAACCCCACCTTGTCCTGAGCCAGTCTCACTGACTCCAAAAAGCCTACCCCCATTAGCCCAGTCACTGTGTCAAAGCATCTCATCCAAGCTCTTCCTCTCCTACACTGTCCCTCCATCCTTCCAAACTTGATGTCCTTTTCCAAGGACCATTCCCTCCTGGCCACATGCCCAAAGTATGTGAGATGGAGCTTCAAAATCCAATTCTTAAACAAGAAACTTAGTTTCATCATCTCCAACCCAGACCTGTTTGTTCTCTTGGCAGTCCATGGTATGTTCAGTACTCTTCTCCAGTGCCACAACTCAAAGGCATTGTTCTTCTGACATCCTTAGTCATTTTCCAGCTCTCTGATGCATGACAAAAAAGTTGATTTACTGCTGCTTTTTTTCTTTTTCTTCTCTCTCCGTTGATCCCTCTCTTACCTTTCATTTTTCCCCCTTGTCATTTCTTTTATATCTCTCACTTTCTGATTTTTGTTCTGTCTGCTCAAGTTTTTCCCTTCTTACCTCCAGTATCAGAGTGTAGTGGACAGGTTTCCCAGCATTTATCAAGAAGACAAATAAAAATGGCATGCATTTTAGCATATGCTTTGATTGTATCTTCCTGTATTTGGGGCAAGAAAAACAGAATTAATTTGGGAAGAAATTTAGCCTCAAACTTGCAAAATTTTCACGTGGCACGTTAGAATCCAGCCTGCTTGAATACTGCCAATTCTTCATGTTTATATGCCATTAACTCTAGATTTCACCATCAGGAACATATTGTTGTTGTTGAGTACTGTCCAGTCAGAGTTGTCCCATAGCTAGCCCTCCAGCAGGTTTTCAGAGACATTAAATCGCGTGGGGGCGGGGGAGAGTTCCCATCTTTTTCCCAGAGCAGCTGGTGAATTTGAACCATGTACTGTTGCATTAGCAACACAATTCTTTATCACTAAGCCACCATATCTCCTTCCAGAAACACATAGGAGTATATTAGAGATTATGAATGCCATAAACTTGGCTTTAAATCTCAGACTTCTCCCATAGTGACATAACATATTAAGTGTTGGATGCTAACTGAAAGATTGACAACTCAAATTCACCAGTGGCTCTGTGAGAGAAAGATAAACAATCTCCTGAAAGGATTTGTAACCTCAGAAACCCGATGAAAGATCTTGTTGAGTCAGAATTTGCTTGATGGTAGTAGTTGCAGTGAACATATTATTAGGTGCCATCAAGTTGGTTTTGATTTTATGTACTCTGAGGGGAAGCACTGGCTTGTCCTATGGCATTGCTGCAGTCATTGGTGTATTTGAGCCTATAGTTATAGCCACTGTGTCAGTTCACTTCATGGACGATCAGCCTCTTTTTCACTGACCTTCACTTTACCAAGTTTGATATGCTTCTCCGGGAACTGGTCCCTTATGATAATATACCCTGAATAGATGAAGTCTCACCATCCTTATCTCTAAACCACATTCTGCCCGTACTTCTTCAAAGATTTGTCTTTTCAAAGTCCATGGTATAGTCAGTATTTTTACCAAAACCATAATTCAAAGGTGTGTGTTCTTCTTGTCCTTCCTTATTCATAGTCCAACTTTCATATTCATATGAGAAGATTAAATCCACTTTACCATGCTGTCGTCCTAAGCCTTTGAATAATACTGTCTTATGTAATATACTAAAGCAGATATGACACTTGAACTTGATTTAGTGTGAGCTACATTTCATTGAACCAGTCAAATTATTAAACAAATTCAGACCAGTACTGTTGAGTCATTTCTGACTCATAAAGACACTCCCATCAGGTTCTAAGACTCTGAAGTATAATGGGATGAGACTGCCCATCTTTGTCATGAGGAGTCACTTGTGGATTACAATTGCTAGATTTGTGCAGCCTTTGGGTTATAACAGCAAATTGCTGTGAACTCTGCCACCAGAGCTCTGATACACTATTAGATCCCATTTTTTTTTTAAATTTAGGTTGTTTATTTTTCATTTCAATGAACATCTACAGAGATTTTGGGATTCCATTTATTCACTGTTGCACCCTTCTCCCCGCACAAACCCTCCCCCCTCCCCCTCATTTGCTCCTCTCCTTGAAAAGCAAAAGAAAAACTCCCTCATTGGTACACAATCCCCCCGCACCTCCCAAATCCACCCCCTACCCCCAAATATAATCCACTCTGCAACCCTCATTGCATACTCCTACGATAAAAATAATGCCCTAAAATATAATACTTTTAGACTATTCTCTCCCCCATAGACTTCTATATGGTGCCACTGTTGTAGAATGAGGCTGGCATTGGGGTGGGGGTAAGACTGAGAAAAACTGGAGTCTAGATCCCATTTTTAACCTCTTGAGCTAAAATGCTGACTGAAGAATCTCTGTCAGTAAACTCAAACTGATCTAAGTTCATGTTCCTTTTATCATTATCTGCATTATTGGAAGCCCTTTCTACACCATCTCAGAGAGAGAGAGAGAATAAGGAATAAGGATGACAGGAAAAGAATTGATGCTTTTGAGCTGTGGTGTTGGAGAAGAGCACTGAACATCCATCCCATGGATGGCTCAGAGAACAAACAGATATATCTTGGAGAGGGTGCAGCCAGAGTGCTCTTTGAAGACAAAAATGATGAGGCTTCATCTCTCATACTTTGGGCATGTTGTAAGGAGGAGCTATTCCTTGGAGAAGAACATGATGTTGGGAAGGGTGGAGGGTTGGTGAAGCAGAGGAAGACCCTCAACCAGGTAGATTGACATGGTGACTGCTTCAGTGGGATCTTGTGTGTCAGGATGTGGGAGGATGGCAAAGGACAGAGCAGGGTTCAGATCTTTTGTTCATAGGGTCACTATGAGTCGTATTAGACTTGACGGCACCAAACAACAAGTAATAGATCTGCAAACAAAAATAGCTGGTGGAGATGAATTCTAAGAAAATTCATCCATGTCTTATAGTAATTTTGTTTCAGTTGATGCCTTAGGCACATCTGGGTTAATTTTATCATAGGAGAATGGGAAGGATAATAATTTCCTTGGGGAGAGTGGCTTAATAGATAAAGATGGAAAAGTCTCTTCAATGGAAAGAAGACAGCTGTTTTGGTTGGCAGGAATGATCTACTGAAATGTAGATGTTCATTGTTTCCAGCTGCCTTATTATCTGCCCATATAACTTCATTCTAAGAGTCAGGATCCAGTTTCTTCATAATCAGTGCCCTAACTTTAACTTTAGACACTATATAAGGTTGGGATTTAATTGGAATTGTAATTAAGTCACTCTTCAGAGAACATTTCATGTTTGGTCCTTGACATTGTTAGTACTTACTTTCAGAGTAAGATGGCCATTTTAAGTCTTGTATGCATCACTTAATTGTGATTCTGAAGCTTTGATTTCATCATCTCTTTCTTTCACCACTTAGCTTTCTTATACTTCTGGTTCTGAAAAAAAAAATGTTGAAAATATAAAATATGCAGTTTATCAAGACCTTTTCCTTTCACAAATATGTGTTTAGTTAATGGTGATATTTTGTATATTTCTATTGCCATCTAATTCCATGGACTAGCAGTGTCCATTTTACGACTAGGAAACCTTAATGATGAATTATACTACAAATCCAAAGGCACTTTGAATCTATTAGTGGGCCCATGGGAGGATGATGGGTAGTCTGCTCCAATTCAGATTTACCGTTTTTGAAACCCAAATGAGAGCCACTTTGAGTTTAAATTGACTAAAGGGCAGTGGGTTTGGGTACTTTTTCTTCTCCTTTTTTTTATTACTGGAGGTCGAGCTATCACTATGTGTACCCACACTTCTCTAACAGTGAGTTTTATACACTGGCTCTCAAGTCTAAGTGTGAGAGCCAGTGTATAAAACTCACTGTTAGAGTTTTGTTCCTTCAGAAACAATCATGCTATAATATGTCTAAGCTGGGTTTTCTAGAGGAACAAAACTAGTAATGTATGTGTGTATACATCTATGTGTTTGTTGTTATTGTTATGTGCCCTTGAATTGGCAATTACTCATAGCAACCCTATGAACCAGGTATAGTAACCTTGCCCTATCCTGAGCCAACCTCATCATCTGACCCAATTGGCTCCATTGTCACTGTCAGTGTGCCAATCCATGTCATATGGGGTCTTCCCTGGATGTACATAGAACGTGCATTTGGATGCTGATTATACCCTCAAGGAAACACCTCTCACATAAGATTACAAAACAGAGGTTACTTATACCATGTTGAGAATATTGGTTGTGCCTACTTAACACATGACATTATCCATCTCAATTCTGATGTTCTTTCTAATCCTTTAAGTCTTTGCTTTTTGTAGCTTTATGTATAATGTTGTTGTTGTTGCTTGCCGTCAAGTCAAGCATGACTCATAGTGAACCTATGAACAAAAGACCTGAAGCTTTTTAATAACTTCCATCGTTTCTCAAAGTTCATACAGTTTCCAGAGGCATTTATGTATAATAGAGTTACATTTTTTTGGTCCTGCACAGTCTTCATGACTATTGAGTTCATTGTTACACATGTGTGTGAGCTTTCTAATCTAGGGTGTTCGTCTTTTAGCACTGATTAGGACAGTTCCTGTTATGATCCATGAAGTTTCCACTGACCATTTTTTTAAAGTACATCACCAGGCCTTTTTCTCAGTTCATCTTAATTTTGAAACTCTGCCTTTGTGCACTATTGGTGACCTTGCTGGGTTTTTGAATACCAGTGGCATACACAAGCATCTTAGCAACACACAGCTACCACATTGGGACAAAATGACAGACAGATTGTTGTTTAAATCTTAGGTGAGAGCCTAAGCATTCTGAGTGGAAGGAAGAAGAGTTGCTTAATCCCCCCTCCCCCTGACAGCTATGTAAGGATAGAAAGGGACTTGAATTCAGGGAGTGGGCATGGTGTGGGGAGAGAGAATGTTGGATGTGAGGCAGTATTTCTATATACACTGTGGTTGTCAACTCTGTTGTCCTGGCAAGACTTGAGTAGAGTCAACCATCCAGCTGAGCCTTTCCTAGTCTTCATTCCTGGATCATGTTTAAGGGAAAATTTTGTAATGACCAGAAGTGAGAGAACAAGATCAAAAACTCATGAGAGGAACCTCTTTGGCTTTAATTTCTGCCATCTGGGTTAAAACAAACAAACAAACAAAAAACAAAAACGGAACAAACCAACAACATAACCATTATATAAACTTGTAGATTCACTAAAATGAGAATCTTGCCACATTTTTCTGGTATTTTCCTGTATTATTTTGGTGTGTAATCATACCGTCTTTTCCCCCCCTTTTCTCCTTAGAGGGACCATACTGTTTCCTTACTATTGCAATGTGAAGTGCTACATCTGTAGGATCAGCACTATCATTAGATCCATTTTCAAACTGTGCTTATCTAAAAAAAATACTATTGGTTCTAAGTTATGCACAGAAGTCACGGTAGAAGAATATTTAGTGCACATCAACAGTAATTCTGTTTACTGTTAAATTGCATGTGGCCTCCATCCTGCAGAAGTGCCTTTGAAATCTTCCTTTGAGAGCAGAGGCAGCTCCAGCAGAACTGCCCTGCTGGGAATGGTGTGGCTTTTCAGAGAGCAAGCAGTTCTACAGATGGGCCGTTTCCCAGTTCTTTTGAGTTACATTTCACTGTATTTTTAAAATTTTGTTTGAAATGATCCTTGGAATCCTTAGATTTATCCATATTGAAATAGTATACATTCCATAATCCAGAGAAAAGAATTTCTATTTTATATTCATATATTCTTTCCTGTATGCATATAATTACAAGAAAATTATATATATATTCCAAAATTATTAATGCCTTAAATTATATTTTATTTCTTCTGTTATTCCTTAACAGTGGATGAAGTGTAGCAGAAAGATCTGGGATTGGACTGTGCATGGAGCAGTATATACTCTAGGCAGCAACACATACCCAATACCATCAAGTCACATTTGACTCATAGTAATCCTCTGTTGGGTTTTCAAGGCTGTAAATATTTATGAGAGGAGACGGCCCATCTTTCTCTGGTGGATTTTTTGGTAGACGTACTGCCAGCTTTACAATTAGCAGGCTGATAACTACATTGAACTCTTTTTCTTTTGAGTAGTAGAATGATAAAATCTTACCATCTCAGGCAGTTGGATAATCACCGAAAAGTTAGTCCTGGCACCATCAATTTTGGGTTGCTAGCTTTTCCATTTCCTTATGTTACATTTCAGTTTCTAGATAGTTATGTAGTTATGGCTATGTATGTCACAGATTATGAGGCACCATCACATGAGGAGGAGGCAGTAATGTGGTCATTGATGGTTGTTATCATGCGATTGGAAGCAGGAGTAGCATCCACTTCCTAAACAACATGCCTCTGGAAACTCTATGAACTTTGAGAGATGATGGTTATCCAAAGGCTTCAGGTCCCTTGTTCATAGGGTTGCTATTAGTCGTGCTCGACTTGACAGCTATCAACAATAACAACATCCATGCTATAATCTTCTGGATTATCTTCAGCCATTTTCACACATCTATATCTGAAAGGGCATATTGCAGCTGTGAGAACCCACAAAAAGTGTGGACACGGTGGATTTGTCCCTACTTTTTAGCTTTCAGGTTTTTTTGAGACTTGGAACTGTTCAGCATTCTTGTTCATCTTCTCCTATCCTCCCAGAATGGTGCACTCAAGATTTTCCTTTTGAATCTCATACCCGACCGGAGATTCTATGGTTCCACAACCCTCCATACTCTATCACAGGACATATTGCATGGCTCTCCTTGCTTGCTTCTAATGTTTTTTTTCCTCACCAGCTCTCTCCTTTACCCCATGTGGACCATATGGAAAAAGTTGTATTGCCTTGATTTCATCTGTCTGCAAATAATTCTTGGGATATATGTGGATATTGCTGTTTTATGTAACATTTTTTTATTGTGGAAAACTTAAATGTATTTACATAACAACATATTTGCTATCTCAACATTTTCACATTTACAACTCAGACATTAATCGTGGTCATTATGTGGAACAATCATCACTACTATCTGTTGATACTTTCAACACAAAGAAATGTTGAAAGAACACTGCAAAATAAACAAGTGGAAAAAAATACGAAAGAGCACTTCATGCTCAACACCTAGATTCAACAGCTATCAACGTTTTGCTGTTTGAAAAAGTTGTCCACATGTTGCTTTACTTCTAAATTTTTAAGTGTGTTTTCCTAAAATTAAGGACACAGTATCTCCTAAAAGTACAAGTGCAATGCTATTATCTTTGAACCCAGGAAAAGAAAATTACTCTAGCAACAGATGTTTTCATCTTTAAATTGCCCCAATTATTGACAGATAGCTTTTATAGTTATTTTTATTTCAAACCAGGAACAAGTAAATGCTCATGGATTGCATTTTGTTGTGTTTTTATTCTCTTTTGTCTAGAAAGCTACTTCCATTCATGTCTTTCTATCTTAGTTTCCTACTTCTTCCCTTTCCCTAGCTCTCAAACACTCATGCTTTGAAGAGACTAGCCACTTGTTCTTGTCCTGTAGAACATCTCTTATCCTGATTCTGTCTATTGTCTTATTACATTATTCTTTGAGTGTTATATAATATCTTGTATTTTTCCTCTTACTGTTTTTTAATTTTTTATTTTATATTGTTTTGC